>NW_027077714.1:0-280150 GCF_963924675.1 Phocoena phocoena | reverse complement strand
TGCCCGGGGGGCAGTGAGACTTCATTGTAGTGCAGATTTCATTTACAGGCTTGCTTGGTTGGCCAAAAAGGGCGTATGCGTTTTTTCCTGAATATATTCAGGAAAAAACGCATACGCCCTTTTTGGCCAAGTGCATCATTGTCGACGTTCTGCCTCTTTTCCTATGCTTTCAGGGCAATTCCAGTCTACCCCCTGCAATCGTTTTCCTGAAATTCTGCCCCGCTTTCAAGTCCCCTTCGCAGGCTTACTTCAATATATTTTTGGAGGATAGCTGTCATTTATAACTCTGCAAGTTTGTGAATTACAGTGCCCCTGAGCTCCTTTCTTCAACTCGCTTTCTTGTGAACTGGGCACAAAACCGCAGGATTGCTTCAGGCCCTAATCTGTTTCGGGCAGGGCATGCTGAGCCTTTGGTAAATTCCTCTTCCTGGTGGGAAATGAGCGTTACATTTGCCCGTGCAGACACCTACAGCTAGTCTCTCATTGGTTCTCCCTATTCCTGTTCATCTTGCACAGAAATTGCAAGCTGTGCCAAACAGGAGGTTAAAGGCACTGACTCTCCAAGCAGGGAGACTGTTAGTAAATCATCTGGAATGGTGAACCCGAGGACCAGGATACGAAAACTGAGATGCATTTTAAATCATTTCCCCATAACACGGTGGACCATACTGTGGGTTTCACATGCATGTTTTAGCTGGAGGAAGAATCCCTTGAACCTGAAGAGTTGGGACCCATGGAATAGGTACCATACAGTATGACTTCAAAGGGTGTGCATTTGCTCACCTAAACTCACCAATGCTATCAGCCTGAAGTGTCCAGCCTTATGTCTCAACCAGCTCTGGGTGTAGATGTGGTCAATCCCGGTTGCATCACATGCCCTGAGTGAATTATTTAAGAATTGCTCTCTATTTCACTGTCTTTGTGTTTTGTTTTCGAAATTTATTTTGATAATGGGATTTATCGGATTTTCACTGCTGCCTTTCGGCCGCTGTACACACCCTTGATTCTCTTACGGAGACATATATATCCATGGGTTTTAAGATTCTTCCTAGTCAGGTATATTCCTAGGCGTTGAATATGTGGTGTTGGGTCCATTTCGTTGAGCAAGGAGTAGGTCTTGTCTATTACATATTGGGCTTATGGAAAGTTATCTGTGCTAATTTCAGTCTCTGGTTTTATGCAGCACCCCAAGGCACCTTTCCCCATAAGCAAGCACTAGTTGGTTTTCTAAATTTGAGACCCTTTTCTATTTTGTAATTCAGTTCATGTGTAGTCAAGTTTACATTCCGTGTATTCGTGATATCTTATGATGTTTCTTTTTCTGTGTGACGTAGTTCACGTAGAATCACCGTACCTGCATCCACTCACTATGCCGCTATGGGCCTGATGACACAGATTTCATTGCTGAGTGATATTGCATTGTACGTACGTGCCACAAGTTCTTTATCCATTTTTTGCTTTCTGGGATATTTACCTGATACTGTAGACGAGCTTCTTGTGAACACAGCCGTCTCAAATATTGGGGTGGCTGTCTGTTTTTGATTTTAATTTCCGTAAGCTATAGGACCATAAGTGGAAGTGCCATAGGCTGTGTTGCTTTGTTTCTTTCGTGTTTCAGGAAACACCATACACTTCTCCAGGGTGGCTGCTGGCAATTTACATCCTGCCAATCAGCATAACAAGGCTCCCTGTTCTCCATATCCTGTCCTACCTTTCTGGATTTTACACTTTTTTCAGATGGCCCTTTTGCCAGGGGGGCAATGAGACTTCATTGTAGTGCAGATTTCATTTACAGGCTTGCTTGGTTGGCCAAAAAGGGCGTATGCGTTTTTTCCTGAATATATTCAGGAAAAAACGCATACGCCCTTTTTGGCCAAGTGCATCATTGTCGACGTTCTGCCTCTTTTCCTATGCTTTCAGGGCAATTCCAGTCTACCCCCTGCAATCGTTTTCCTGAAATTCTGCCCCGCTTTCAAGTCCCCTTCGCAGGCTTACTTCAATATATTTTTGGAGGAAAGCTGTCATTTATAACTCTGCAGGTTTGTGAATTACAGTGCCCCTGAGCTCCTTTCTTCAACTCGCTTTCTTGTGAGCTGGGCACAAAACCGCAGGATTGCTTCAGGCCCTAATCTGTTTCCAGCAGGGCACACTGAGCCTTTGTTTAATTCCTCTTCCTGGTGGGCAATGAGCGTTACATTTGCCCGTGCAGACACCTACAGCTAGTCTCTCATTGGTTCTCCCTATTCCTGTTCATTTTGCACAGAAATTGCAAGCTGTGCCAAAGAGGAGGTTAAAGGCACTGACTCTCCAAGCGGGGAGAGTGTTAGTAAAGCATCTGGAATGGTGAACCCGAGGACCAGGATACGAAAACTGAGATGCATTTTAAATCATTTCCCAATCACATGGTGGACGATACTCTTGTTTTCCCATGCATGTTTTAGCTGGAGGAAGAATCCCTTGAACCTGGAGAGTTGGGACCCATGGAATGGGTACCATGCAGTATGACTTCAAAGGGTCTGCATTTGCTCACCGAAACTCACCAATGCTATCAGCCTGAAGTGTCCAGCCTTATGTCTCAACCAGCTCTGGGTGTAGATGTGTTAAATCCCGGTTGCATCACATGCCCTGAGTGAATTATTTAAGAATTGCTCTCTATTTCACTGTCTTTATGATTTTTTTTTGAAATTTATTTTGATAATGGGATTTATCGGATTTTCACTGCTGCGTTTATGCCGCTGTACACACGCTTGATTCTCTTACGGAGACATATATATCCATGGGTTTTAAGATTCTTCCTAGTCAGGTATATTCCTAGGCGTTGAATATGTGGTGTTGGGTCCATTTCGTTGAGCAAGGAGTAGGTCTTGTCTATTACATATTTGGCTTATGGAAAGTTATCTGTGCTAATTTCAGTCTCTGGTTTTATGAAGCACCCCAACGCACCTTTCCCCATAAGCAAGCACTAGTTGGTTTTCTAAATTTGAGACCCTGTTCTGTTTTGTAATTCAGTTCATGTGTAGTCAAGTTTACATTCCGTGTATTAGTGATATCTTATGATGTTTCTTTTTCTGTGTGACGTAGTTCACGTAGAATCACCGTACCTGCATCCACTCACTATGCCGCTACGGGCCTGATGACACAGATTTCATTGCTGAGTGATATTGCATTGTACGTACGTGCCACAACTTCTTTATCCATATTTTGCTTTCTGGGATATTTACCTGTTACTGTAGACGAGCTTCTTGTGAACACAGCCGTCCCAAATATTGGGGTGGCTGTCTGTTTTTGATTTTAATTTCCGTAAGCTATAGGACCATAAGTGGAAGTGCCATAGACTGTGTTGCTTTGTTTCTTATGTGTTTCAGGAAACACCATACACTTCTCCAGGCTGGCTGCTGGCAATTTACATCCTGCCAATCAGCATAACAAGGCTCCCTGTTCTCCATATCCTGTCCTACCTTTCTGGATTTTACACTTTTTTCAGATGGCCCTCTTGCCCGGGGGGCAGTGAGACTTCATTGTAGTGCAGATTTCCTTTACAGGCTTGCTTGGTTGGCCAAAAAGGGCGTATGCGTTTTTTCCTGAATATATTTGGCCAAGTGCATCATTGTCGACGTTCTGCCTCTTTTCCTATGCTTTCAGGGCAATTCCAGTCTACCCCCTGCAATCGTTTTCCTGAAATTCTGCCCCGCTTTCAAGTCCCCTTCGCAGGCTTACTTCAATATATTTTTGGAGGATAGCTGTCATTTATAACTCTGCAGGTTTGTGAATTACAGTGCCCCTGAGCTCCTTTCTTCAACTCGCTTTCTTGTGAACTGGGCACAAAACCGCAGGATTGCTTCAGGCCCTAATCTGTTTCGGGCAGGGCATGCTGAGCCTTTGGTAAATTCCTCTTCCTGGTGGGAAATGAGCGTTACATTTGCCCGTGCAGACACCTACAGCTAGTCTCTCATTGGTTCTCCCTATTCCTGTTCATCTTGCACAGAAATTGCAAGCTGTGCCAAACAGGAGGTTAAAGGCACTGACTCTCCAAGCAGGGAGACTGTTAGTAAATCATCTGGAATGGTGAACCCGAGGACCAGGATACGAAAACTGAGATGCATTTTAAATCATTTCCCCATAACACGGTGGACCATACTGTGGGTTTCACATGCATGTTTTAGCTGGAGGAAGAATCCCTTGAACCTGAAGAGTTGGGACCCATGGAATAGGTACCATACAGTATGACTTCAAAGGGTGTGCATTTGCTCACCTAAACTCACCAATGCTATCAGCCTGAAGTGTCCAGCCTTATGTCTCAACCAGCTCTGGGTGTAGATGTGGTCAATCCCGGTTGCATCACATGCCCTGAGTGAATTATTTAAGAATTGCTCTCTATTTCACTGTCTTTGTGTTTTGTTTTCGAAATTTATTTTGATAATGGGATTTATCGGATTTTCACTGCTGCCTTTCGGCCGCTGTACACACCCTTGATTCTCTTACGGAGACATATATATCCATGGGTTTTAAGATTCTTCCTAGTCAGGTATATTCCTAGGCGTTGAATATGTGGTGTTGGGTCCATTTCATTGAGCAAGGAGTAGGTCTTGTCTATTACATATTGGGCTTATGGAAAGTTATCTGTGCTAATTTCAGTCTCTGGTTTTATGCAGCACCCCAAGGCACCTTTCCCCATAAGCAAGCACTAGTTGGTTTTCTAAATTTGAGACCCTTTTCTATTTTGTAATTCAGTTCATGTGTAGTCAAGTTTACATTCCGTGTATTCGTGATATCTTATGATGTTTCTTTTTCTGTGTGACGTAGTTCACGTAGAATCACCGTACCTGCATCCACTCACTATGCCGCTATGGGCCTGATGACACAGATTTCATTGCTGAGTGATATTGCATTGTACGTACGTGCCACAAGTTCTTTATCCATTTTTTGCTTTCTGGGATATTTACCTGATACTGTAGACGAGCTTCTTGTGAACACAGCCGTCTCAAATATTGGGGTGGCTGTCTGTTTTTGATTTTAATTTCCGTAAGCTATAGGACCATAAGTGGAAGTGCCATAGGCTGTGTTGCTTTGTTTCTTTCGTGTTTCAGGAAACACCATACACTTCTCCAGGGTGGCTGCTGGCAATTTACATCCTGCCAATCAGCATAACAAGGCTCCCTGTTCTCCATATCCTGTCCTACCTTTCTGGATTTTACACTTTTTTCAGATGGCCCTTTTGCCAGGGGGGCAGTGAGACTTCATTGTAGTGCAGATTTCATTGACAGGCTTGCTTGGTTGGCCAAAAAGGGCGTATGCGTTTTTTCCTGAATATATTCAGGAAAAAACGCATACGCCCTTTTTGGCCAAGTGCATCATTGTCGACGTTCTGCCTCTTTTCCTATGCTTTCAGGGCAATTCCAGTCTACCCCCTGCAATCGTTTTCCTGAAATTCTGCCCCGCTTTCAAGTCCCCTTCGCAGGCTTACTTCAATATATTTTTGGAGGAAACCTGTCATTTATAACTCTGCAGGTTTGTGAATTACAGTGCCCCTGAGCTCCTTTCTTCAACTCGCTTTCTTGTGAGCTGGGCACAAAACCGCAGGATTGCTTCAGGCCCTAATCTGTTTCCAGCAGGGCACACTGAGCCTTTGTTTAATTCCTCTTCCTGGTGGGCAATGAGCGTTACATTTGCCCGTGCAGACACTTACAGATAGTCTCTCATTGGTTCTCCCTATTCCTGTACATTTTGCACAGAAATTGCAAGCTGTGCCAAAGAGGAGGTTAAAGGCACTGACTCTCCAAGCGGGGAGAGTGTTAGTAAAGCATCTGGAATGGTGAACCCGAGGACCAGGATACGAAAACTGAGATGCATTTTAAATCATTTCCCAATCACATGGTGGACGATACTCTTGGTTTCCCATGCATGTTTTAGCTGGAGGAAGAATCCCTTGAACCTGGAGAGTTGGGACCCATGGAATGGGTACCATGCAGTATGACTTCAAAGGGTCTGCATTTGCTCACCGAAACTCACCAATGCTATCAGCCTGAAGTGTCCAGCCTTATGTCTCAACCAGCTCTGGGTGTAGATGTGTTAAATCCCGGTTGCATCACATGCCCTGAGTGAATTATTTAAGAATTGCTCTCTATTTCACTGTCTTTATGATTTTTTTTTGAAATTTATTTTGATAATGGGATTTATCGGATTTTCACTGCTGCGTTTATGCCGCTGTACACATGCTTGATTCTCTTACGGAGACATATATATCCATGGGTTTTAAGATTCTTCCTAGTCAGGTATATTCCTAGGCGTTGAATATGTGGTGTTGGGTCCATTTCGTTGAGCAAGGAGTAGGTCTTGTCTATTACATATTTGGCTTATGGAAAGTTATCTGTGCTAATTTCAGTCTCTGGTTTTATGAAGCACCCCAACGCACCTTTCCCCATAAGCAAGCACTAGTTGGTTTTCTAAATTTGAGACCCTGTTCTGTTTTGTAATTCAGTTCATGTGTAGTCAAGTTTACATTCCGTGTATTAGTGATATCTTATGATGTTTCTTTTTCTGTGTGACGTAGTTCACGTAGAATCACCGTACCTGCATCCACTCACTATGCCGCTACGGGCCTGATGACACAGATTTCATTGCTGAGTGATATTGCATTGTACGTACGTGCCACAACTTCTTTATCCATATTTTGCTTTCTGGGATATTTACCTGTTACTGTAGACGAGCTTCTTGTGAACACAGCCGTCCCAAATATTGGGGTGGCTGTCTGTTTTTGATTTTAATTTCCGTAAGCTATAGGACCATAAGTGGAAGTGCCATAGACTGTGTTGCTTTGTTTCTTATGTGTTTCAGGAAACACCATACACTTCTCCAGGCTGGCTGCTGGCAATTTACATCCTGCCAATCAGCATAACAAGGCTCCCTGTTCTCCATATCCTGTCCTACCTTTCTGGATTTTACACTTTTTTCAGATGGCCCTCTTGCCCGGGGGGCAGTGAGACTTCATTGTAGTGCAGATTTCCTTTACAGGCTTGCTTGGTTGGCCAAAAAGGGCGTATGCATTTTTTCCTGAATATATTCAGGAAAAAACGCATACGCCCTTTTTGGCCAAGTGCATCATTGTCGACGTTCTGCCTCTTTTCCTATGCTTTCAGGGCAATTCCAGTCTACCCCCTGCAATCGTTTTCCTGAAATTCTGCCCCGCTTTCAAGTCCCCTTCGCAGGCTTACTTCAATATATTTTTGGAGGATAGCTGTCATTTATAACTCTGCAGGTTTGTGAATTACAGTGCCCCTGAGCTCCTTTCTTCAACTCGCTTTCTTGTGAACTGGGCACAAAACCGCAGGATTGCTTCAGGCCCTAATCTGTTTCGGGCAGGGCATGCTGAGCCTTTGGTAAATTCCTCTTCCTGGTGGGAAATGAGCGTTACATTTGCCCGTGCAGACACCTACAGCTAGTCTCTCATTGGTTCTCCCTATTCCTGTTCATCTTGCACAGAAATTGCAAGCTGTGCCAAACAGGAGGTTAAAGGCACTGACTCTCCAAGCAGGGAGACTGTTAGTAAATCATCTGGAATGGTGAACCCGAGGACCAGGATACGAAAACTGAGATGCATTTTAAATCATTTCCCCATAACACGGTGGACCATACTGTGGGTTTCACATGCATGTTTTAGCTGGAGGAAGAATCCCTTGAACCTGAAGAGTTGGGACCCATGGAATAGGTACCATACAGTATGACTTCAAAGGGTGTGCATTTGCTCACCTAAACTCACCAATGCTATCAGCCTGAAGTGTCCAGCCTTATGTCTCAACCAGCTCTGGGTGTAGATGTGGTCAATCCCGGTTGCATCACATGCCCTGAGTGAATTATTTAAGAATTGCTCTCTATTTCACTGTCTTTGTGTTTTGTTTTCGAAATTTATTTTGATAATGGGATTTATCGGATTTTCACTGCTGCCTTTCGGCCGCTGTACACACCCTTGATTCTCTTACGGAGACATATATATCCATGGGTTTTAAGATTCTTCCTAGTCAGGTATATTCCTAGGCGTTGAATATGTGGTGTTGGGTCCATTTCATTGAGCAAGGAGTAGGTCTTGTCTATTACATATTGGGCTTATGGAAAGTTATCTGTGCTAATTTCAGTCTCTGGTTTTATGCAGCACCCCAAGGCACCTTTCCCCATAAGCAAGCACTAGTTGGTTTTCTAAATTTGAGACCCTTTTCTATTTTGTAATTCAGTTCATGTGTAGTCAAGTTTACATTCCGTGTATTCGTGATATCTTATGATGTTTCTTTTTCTGTGTGACGTAGTTCACGTAGAATCACCGTACCTGCATCCACTCACTATGCCGCTATGGGCCTGATGACACAGATTTCATTGCTGAGTGATATTGCATTGTACGTACGTGCCACAAGTTCTTTATCCATTTTTTGCTTTCTGGGATATTTACCTGATACTGTAGACGAGCTTCTTGTGAACACAGCCGTCTCAAATATTGGGGTGGCTGTCTGTTTTTGATTTTAATTTCCGTAAGCTATAGGACCATAAGTGGAAGTGCCATAGGCTGTGTTGCTTTGTTTCTTTCGTGTTTCAGGAAACACCATACACTTCTCCAGGGTGGCTGCTGGCAATTTACATCCTGCCAATCAGCATAACAAGGCTCCCTGTTCTCCATATCCTGTCCTACCTTTCTGGATTTTACACTTTTTTCAGATGGCCCTTTTGCCAGGGGGGCAGTGAGACTTCATTGTAGTGCAGATTTCATTGACAGGCTTGCTTGGTTGGCCAAAAAGGGCGTATGCGTTTTTTCCTGAATATATTCAGGAAAAAACGCATACGCCCTTTTTGGCCAAGTGCATCATTGTCGACGTTCTGCCTCTTTTCCTATGCTTTCAGGGCAATTCCAGTCTACCCCCTGCAATCGTTTTCCTGAAATTCTGCCCCGCTTTCAAGTCCCCTTCGCAGGCTTACTTCAATATATTTTTGGAGGAAAGCTGTCATTTATAACTCTGCAGGTTTGTGAATTACAGTGCCCCTGAGCTCCTTTCTTCAACTCGCTTTCTTGTGAGCTGGGCACAAAACCGCAGGATTGCTTCAGGCCCTAATCTGTTTCCAGCAGGGCACACTGAGCCTTTGTTTAATTCCTCTTCCTGGTGGGCAATGAGCGTTACATTTGCCCGTGCAGACACTTACAGATAGTCTCTCATTGGTTCTCCCTATTCCTGTACATTTTGCACAGAAATTGCAAGCTGTGCCAAAGAGGAGGTTAAAGGCACTGACTCTCCAAGCGGGGAGAGTGTTAGTAAAGCATCTGGAATGGTGAACCCGAGGACCAGGATACGAAAACTGAGATGCATTTTAAATCATTTCCCAATCACATGGTGGACGATACTCTTGGTTTCCCATGCATGTTTTAGCTGGAGGAAGAATCCCTTGAACCTGGAGAGTTGGGACCCATGGAATGGGTACCATGCAGTATGACTTCAAAGGGTCTGCATTTGCTCACCGAAACTCACCAATGCTATCAGCCTGAAGTGTCCAGCCTTATGTCTCAACCAGCTCTGGGTGTAGATGTGTTAAATCCCGGTTGCATCACATGCCCTGAGTGAATTATTTAAGAATTGCTCTCTATTTCACTGTCTTTATGATTTTTTTTTGAAATTTATTTTGATAATGGGATTTATCGGATTTTCACTGCTGCGTTTATGCCGCTGTACACATGCTTGATTCTCTTACGGAGACATATATATCCATGGGTTTTAAGATTCTTCCTAGTCAGGTATATTCCTAGGCGTTGAATATGTGGTGTTGGGTCCATTTCGTTGAGCAAGGAGTAGGTCTTGTCTATTACATATTTGGCTTATGGAAAGTTATCTGTGCTAATTTCAGTCTCTGGTTTTATGAAGCACCCCAACGCACCTTTCCCCATAAGCAAGCACTAGTTGGTTTTCTAAATTTGAGACCCTGTTCTGTTTTGTAATTCAGTTCATGTGTAGTCAAGTTTACATTCCGTGTATTAGTGATATCTTATGATGTTTCTTTTTCTGTGTGACGTAGTTCACGTAGAATCACCGTACCTGCATCCACTCACTATGCCGCTACGGGCCTGATGACACAGATTTCATTGCTGAGTGATATTGCATTGTACGTACGTGCCACAACTTCTTTATCCATATTTTGCTTTCTGGGATATTTACCTGTTACTGTAGACGAGCTTCTTGTGAACACAGCCGTCCCAAATATTGGGGTGGCTGTCTGTTTTTGATTTTAATTTCCGTAAGCTATAGGACCATAAGTGGAAGTGCCATAGACTGTGTTGCTTTGTTTCTTATGTGTTTCAGGAAACACCATACACTTCTCCAGGCTGGCTGCTGGCAATTTACATCCTGCCAATCAGCATAACAAGGCTCCCTGTTCTCCATATCCTGTCCTACCTTTCTGGATTTTACACTTTTTTCAGATGGCCCTCTTGCCCGGGGGGCAGTGAGACTTCATTGTAGTGCAGATTTCCTTTACAGGCTTGCTTGGTTGGCCAAAAAGGGCGTATGCATTTTTTCCTGAATATATTCAGGAAAAAACGCATACGCCCTTTTTGGCCAAGTGCATCATTGTCGACGTTCTGCCTCTTTTCCTATGCTTTCAGGGCAATTCCAGTCTACCCCCTGCAATCGTTTTCCTGAAATTCTGCCCCGCTTTCAAGTCCCCTTCGCAGGCTTACTTCAATATATTTTTGGAGGATAGCTGTCATTTATAACTCTGCAGGTTTGTGAATTACAGTGCCCCTGAGCTCCTTTCTTCAACTCGCTTTCTTGTGAACTGGGCACAAAACCGCAGGATTGCTTCAGGCCCTAATCTGTTTCGGGCAGGGCATGCTGAGCCTTTGGTAAATTCCTCTTCCTGGTGGGAAATGAGCGTTACATTTGCCCGTGCAGACACCTACAGCTAGTCTCTCATTGGTTCTCCCTATTCCTGTTCATCTTGCACAGAAATTGCAAGCTGTGCCAAACAGGAGGTTAAAGGCACTGACTCTCCAAGCAGGGAGACTGTTAGTAAATCATCTGGAATGGTGAACCCGAGGACCAGGATACGAAAACTGAGATGCATTTTAAATCATTTCCCCATAACACGGTGGACCATACTGTGGGTTTCACATGCATGTTTTAGCTGGAGGAAGAATCCCTTGAACCTGAAGAGTTGGGACCCATGGAATAGGTACCATACAGTATGACTTCAAAGGGTGTGCATTTGCTCACCTAAACTCACCAATGCTATCAGCCTGAAGTGTCCAGCCTTATGTCTCAACCAGCTCTGGGTGTAGATGTGGTCAATCCCGGTTGCATCACATGCCCTGAGTGAATTATTTAAGAATTGCTCTCTATTTCACTGTCTTTGTGTTTTGTTTTCGAAATTTATTTTGATAATGGGATTTATCGGATTTTCACTGCTGCCTTTCGGCCACTGTACACACCCTTGATTCTCTTACGGAGACATATATATCCATGGGTTTTAAGATTCTTCCTAGTCAGGTATATTCCTAGGCGTTGAATATGTGGTGCGGGGTCCATTTCGTTGAGCAAGGAGTAGGTCTTGTCTATTACATATTGGGCTTATGGAAAGTTATCTGTGCTAATTTCAGTCTCTGGTTTTATGCAGCACCCCAAGGCACCTTTCCCCATAAGCAAGCACTAGTTGGTTTTCTAAATTTGAGACCCTTTTCTATTTTGTAATTCAGTTCATGTGTAGTCAAGTTTACATTCCGTGTATTCGTGATATCTTATGATGTTTCTTTTTCTGTGTGACGTAGTTCACGTAGAATCACCGTACCTGCATCCACTCACTATGCCGCTATGGGCCTGATGACACAGATTTCATTGCTGAGTGATATTGCATTGTACGTACGTGCCACAAGTTCTTTATCCATTTTTTGCTTTCTGGGATATTTACCTGATACTGTAGACGAGCTTCTTGTGAACACAGCCGTCTCAAATATTGGGGTGGCTGTCTGTTTTTGATTTTAATTTCCGTAAGCTATAGGACCATAAGTGGAAGTGCCATAGGCTGTGTTGCTTTGTTTCTTTCGTGTTTCAGGAAACACCATACACTTCTCCAGGGTGGCTGCTGGCAATTTACATCCTGCCAATCAGCATAACAAGGCTCCCTGTTCTCCATATCCTGTCCTACCTTTCTGGATTTTACACTTTTTTCAGATGGCCCTTTTGCCAGGGGGGCAGTGAGACTTCATTGTAGTGCAGATTTCATTGACAGGCTTGCTTGGTTGGCCAAAAAGGGCGTATGCGTTTTTTCCTGAATATATTCAGGAAAAAACGCATACGCCCTTTTTGGCCAAGTGCATCATTGTCGACGTTCTGCCTCTTTTCCTATGCTTTCAGGGCAATTCCAGTCTACCCCCTGCAATCGTTTTCCTGAAATTCTGCCCCGCTTTCAAGTCCCCTTCGCAGGCTTACTTCAATATATTTTTGGAGGAAAGCTGTCATTTATAACTCTGCAGGTTTGTGAATTACAGTGCCCCTGAGCTCCTTTCTTCAACTCGCTTTCTTGTGAGCTGGGCACAAAACCGCAGGATTGCTTCAGGCCCTAATCTGTTTCCAGCAGGGCACACTGAGCCTTTGTTTAATTCCTCTTCCTGGTGGGCAATGAGCGTTACATTTGCCCGTGCAGACACCTACAGCTAGTCTCTCATTGGTTCTCCCTATTCCTGTTCATTTTGCACAGAAATTGCAAGCTGTGCCAAAGAGGAGGTTAAAGGCACTGACTCTCCAAGCGGGGAGAGTGTTAGTAAAGCATCTGGAATGGTGAACCCGAGGACCAGGATACGAAAACTGAGATGCATTTTAAATCATTTCCCAATCACATGGTGGACGATACTCTTGGTTTCCCATGCATGTTTTAGCTGGAGGAAGAATCCCTTGAACCTGGAGAGTTGGGACCCATGGAATGGGTACCATGCAGTATGACTTCAAAGGGTCTGCATTTGCTCACCGAAACTCACCAATGCTATCAGCCTGAAGTGTCCAGCCTTATGTCTCAACCAGCTCTAGGTGTAGATGTGTTAAATCCCTGTTGCATCACATGCCCTGAGTGAATTATTTAAGAATTGCTCTCTATTTCACTGTCTTTATGATTTTTTTTTGAAATTTATTTTGATAATGGGATTTATCGGATTTTCACTGCTGCGTTTATGCCGCTGTACACACGCTTGATTCTCTTACGGAGACATATATATCCATGGGTTTTAAGATTCTTCCTAGTCAGGTATATTCCTAGGCGTTGAATATGTGGTGTTGGGTCCATTTCGTTGAGCAAGGAGTAGGTCTTGTCTATTACATATTTGGCTTATGGAAAGTTATCTGTGCTAATTTCAGTCTCTGGTTTTATGAAGCACCCCAACGCACCTTTCCCCATAAGCAAGCACTAGTTGGTTTTCTAAATTTGAGACCCTGTTCTGTTTTGTAATTCAGTTCATGTGTAGTCAAGTTTACATTCCGTGTATTAGTGATATCTTATGATGTTTCTTTTTCTGTGTGACGTAGTTCACGTAGAATCACCGTACCTGCATCCACTCACTATGCCGCTACGGGCCTGATGACACAGATTTCATTGCTGAGTGATATTGCATTGTACGTACGTGCCACAACTTCTTTATCCATATTTTGCTTTCTGGGATATTTACCTGTTACTGTAGACGAGCTTCTTGTGAACACAGCCGTCCCAAATATTGGGGTGGCTGTCTGTTTTTGATTTTAATTTCCGTAAGCTATAGGACCATAAGTGGAAGTGCCATAGACTGTGTTGCTTTGTTTCTTATGTGTTTCAGGAAACACCATACACTTCTCCAGGCTGGCTGCTGGCAATTTACATCCTGCCAATCAGCATAACAAGGCTCCCTGTTCTCCATATCCTGTCCTACCTTTCTGGATTTTACACTTTTTTCAGATGGCCCTCTTGCCCGGGGGGCAGTGAGACTTCATTGTAGTGCAGATTTCCTTTACAGGCTTGCTTGGTTGGCCAAAAAGGGCGTATGCGTTTTTTCCTGAATATATTTGGCCAAGTGCATCATTGTCGACATTCTGCCTCTTTTCCTATGCTTTCAGGGCAATTCCAGTCTACCCCCTGCAATCGTTTTCCTGAAATTCTGCCCCGCTTTCAAGTCCCCTTCGCAGGCTTACTTCAATATATTTTTGGAGGAAAGCTGTCATTTATAACTCTGCAGGTTTGTGAATTACAGTGCCCCTGAGCTCCTTTCTTCAACTCGCTTTCTTGTGAGCTGGGCACAAAACCGCAGGATTGCTTCAGGCCCTAATCTGTTTCCAGCAGGGCACACTGAGCCTTTGTTTAATTCCTCTTCCTGGTGGGCAATGAGCGTTACATTTGCCCGTGCAGACACCTACAGCTAGTCTCTCATTGGTTCTCCCTATTCCTGTTCATTTTGCACAGAAATTGCAAGCTGTGCCAAAGAGGAGGTTAAAGGCACTGACTCTCCAAGCGGGGAGAGTGTTAGTAAAGCATCTGGAATGGTGAACCCGAGGACCAGGATACGAAAACTGAGATGCATTTTAAATCATTTCCCAATCACATGGTGGACGATACTCTTGTTTTCCCATGCATGTTTTAGCTGGAGGAAGAATCCCTTGAACCTGGAGAGTTGGGACCCATGGAATGGGTACCATGCAGTATGACTTCAAAGGGTCTGCATTTGCTCACCGAAACTCACCAATGCTATCAGCCTGAAGTGTCCAGCCTTATGTCTCAACCAGCTCTGGGTGTAGATGTGTTAAATCCCGGTTGCATCACATGCCCTGAGTGAATTATTTAAGAATTGCTCTCTATTTCACTGTCTTTATGATTTTTTTTTGAAATTTATTTTGATAATGGGATTTATCGGATTTTCACTGCTGCGTTTATGCCGCTGTACACACGCTTGATTCTCTTACGGAGACATATATATCCATGGGTTTTAAGATTCTTCCTAGTCAGGTATATTCCTAGGCGTTGAATATGTGGTGTTGGGTCCATTTCGTTGAGCAAGGAGTAGGTCTTGTCTATTACATATTTGGCTTATGGAAAGTTATCTGTGCTAATTTCAGTCTCTGGTTTTATGCAGCACCCCAAGGCACCTTTCCCCATAAGCAAGCACTAGTTGGTTTTCTAAATTTGAGACCCTTTTCTATTTTGTAATTCAGTTCATGTGTAGTCAAGTTTACATTCCGTGTATTCGTGATATCTTATGATGTTTCTTTTTCTGTGTGACGTAGTTCACGTAGAATCACCGTACCTGCATCCACTCACTATGCCGCTATGGGCCTGATGACACAGATTTCATTGCTGAGTGATATTGCATTGTACGTAAGTGCCACAAGTTCTTTATCCATTTTTTGCTTTCTGGGATATTTACCTGATACTGTAGACGAGCTTCTTGTGAACACAGCCGTCTCAAATATTGGGGTGGCTGTCTGTTTTTGATTTTAATTTCCGTAAGCTATAGGACCATAAGTGGAAGTGCCATAGGCTGTGTTGCTTTGTTTCTTTCGTGTTTCAGGAAACACCATACACTTCTCCAGGGTGGCTGCTGGCAATTTACATCCTGCCAATCAGCATAACAAGGCTCCCTGTTCTCCATATCCTGTCCTACCTTTCTGGATTTTACACTTTTTTCAGATGGCCCTTTTGCCAGGGGGGCAGTGAGACTTCATTGTAGTGCAGATTTCACTTACAGGCTTGCTTGGTTGGCCAAAAAGGGCGTATGCGTTTTTTCCTGAATATATTCAGGAAAAAACGCATACGCCCTTTTTGGCCAAGTGCATCATTGTCGACGTTCTGCCTCTTTTCCTATGCTTTCAGGGCAATTCCAGTCTACCCCCTGCAATCGTTTTCCTGAAATTCTGCCCCGCTTTCAAGTCCCCTTCGCAGGCTTACTTCAATATATTTTTGGAGGAAAGCTGTCATTTATAACTCTGCAGGTTTGTGAATTACAGTGCCCCTGAGCTCCTTTCTTCAACTCGCTTTCTTGTGAGCTGGGCACAAAACCGCAGGATTGCTTCAGGCCCTAATCTGTTTCCAACAGGGCACACTGAGCCTTTGTTTAATTCCTCTTCCTGGTGGGCAATGAGCATTACATTTGCCCGTGCAGACACCTACAGCTAGTCTCTCATTGGTTCTCCCTATTCCTGTTCATTTTGCACAGAAATTGCAAGCTGTGCCAAAGAGGAGGTTAAAGGCACTGACTCTCCAAGCGGGGAGAGTGTTAGTAAAGCATCTGGAATGGTGAACCCGAGGACCAGGATACGAAAACTGAGATGCATTTTAAATCATTTCCCAATCACATGGTGGACGATACTCTTGGTTTCCCATGCATGTTTTAGCTGGAGGAAGAATCCCTTGAACCTGGAGAGTTGGGACCCATGGAATGGGTACCATGCAGTATGACTTCAAAGGGTCTGCATTTGCTCACCGAAACTCACCAATGCTATCAGCCTGAAGTGTCCAGCCTTATGTCTCAACCAGCTCTGGGTGTAGATGTGTTAAATCCCGGTTGCATCACATGCCCTGAGTGAATTATTTAAGAATTGCTCTCTATTTCACTGTCTTTATGATTTTTTTTTGAAATTTATTTTGATAATGGGATTTATCGGATTTTCACTGCTGCGTTTATGCCGCTGTACACACGCTTGATTCTCTTACGGAGACATATATATCCATGGGTTTTAAGATTCTTCCTAGTCAGGTATATTCCTAGGCGTTGAATATGTGGTGTTGGGTCCATTTCGTTGAGCAAGGAGTAGGTCTTGTCTATTACATATTTGGCTTATGGAAAGTTATCTGTGCTAATTTCAGTCTCTGGTTTATGAAGCACCCCAACGCACCTTTCCCCATAAGCAAGCACTAGTTGGTTTTCTAAATTTGAGACCCTGTTCTGTTTTGTAATTCAGTTCATGTGTAGTCAAGTTTACATTCCGTGTATTAGTGATATCTTATGATGTTTCTTTTTCTGTGTGACGTAGTTCACGTAGAATCACCGTACCTGCATCCACTCACTATGCCGCTACGGGCCTGATGACACAGATTTCATTGCTGAGTGATATTGCATTGTACGTACGTGCCACAACTTCTTTATCCATATTTTGCTTTCTGGGATATTTACCTGTTACTGTAGACGAGCTTCTTGTGAACACAGCCGTCCCAAATATTGGGGTGGCTGTCTGTTTTTGATTTTAATTTCCGTAAGCTATAGGACCATAAGTGGAAGTGCCATAGACTGTGTTGCTTTGTTTCTTATGTGTTTCAGGAAACACCATACACTTCTCCAGGCTGGCTGCTGGCAATTTACATCCTGCCAATCAGCATAACAAGGCTCCCTGTTCTCCATATCCTGTCCTACCTTTCTGGATTTTACACTTTTTTCAGATGGCCCTCTTGCCCGGGGGGCAGTGAGACTTCATTGTAGTGCAGATTTCCTTTACAGGCTTGCTTGGTTGGCCAAAAAGGGCGTATGCGTTTTTTCCTGAATATATTCAGGAAAAAACGCATACGCCCTTTTTGGCCAAGTGCATCATTGTCGACGTTCTGCCTCTTTTCCTATGCTTTCAGGGCAATTCCAGTCTACCCCCTGCAATCGTTTTCCTGAAATTCTGCCCCGCTTTCAAGTCCCCTTCGCAGGCTTACTTCAATATATTTTTGGAGGATAGCTGTCATTTATAACTCTGCAGGTTTGTGAATTACAGTGCCCCTGAGCTCCTTTCTTCAACTCGCTTTCTTGTGAACTGGGCACAAAACCGCAGGATTGCTTCAGGCCCTAATCTGTTTCGGGCAGGGCATGCTGAGCCTTTGGTAAATTCCTCTTCCTGGTGGGAAATGAGCGTTACATTTGCCCGTGCAGACACCTACAGCTAGTCTCTCATTGGTTCTCCCTATTCCTGTTCATCTTGCACAGAAATTGCAAGCTGTGCCAAACAGGAGGTTAAAGGCACTGACTCTCCAAGCAGGGAGACTGTTAGTAAATCATCTGGAATGGTGAACCCGAGGACCAGGATACGAAAACTGAGATGCATTTTAAATCATTTCCCCATAACACGGTGGACCATACTGTGGGTTTCACATGCATGTTTTAGCTGGAGGAAGAATCCCTTGAACCTGAAGAGTTGGGACCCATGGAATAGGTACCATACAGTATGACTTCAAAGGGTGTGCATTTGCTCACCTAAACTCACCAATGCTATCAGCCTGAAGTGTCCAGCCTTATGTCTCAACCAGCTCTGGGTGTAGATGTGGTCAATCCCGGTTGCATCACATGCCCTGAGTGAATTATTTAAGAATTGCTCTCTATTTCACTGTCTTTGTGTTTTGTTTTCGAAATTTATTTTGATAATGGGATTTATCGGATTTTCACTGCTGCCTTTCGGCCGCTGTACACACCCTTGATTCTCTTACGGAGACATATATATCCATGGGTTTTAAGATTCTTCCTAGTCAGGTATATTCCTAGGCGTTGAATATGTGGTGTTGGGTCCATTTCGTTGAGCAAGGAGTAGGTCTTGTCTATTACATATTGGGCTTATGGAAAGTTATCTGTGCTAATTTCAGTCTCTGGTTTTATGCAGCACCCCAAGGCACCTTTCCCCATAAGCAAGCACTAGTTGGTTTTCTAAATTTGAGACCCTTTTCTATTTTGTAATTCAGTTCATGTGTAGTCAAGTTTACATTCCGTGTATTCGTGATATCTTATGATGTTTCTTTTTCTGTGTGACGTAGTTCACGTAGAATCACCGTACCTGCATCCACTCACTATGCCGCTATGGGCCTGATGACACAGATTTCATTGCTGAGTGATATTGCATTGTACGTACGTGCCACAAGTTCTTTATCCATTTTTTGCTTTCTGGGATATTTACCTGATACTGTAGACGAGCTTCTTGTGAACACAGCCGTCTCAAATATTGGGGTGGCTGTCTGTTTTTGATTTTAATTTCCGTAAGCTATAGGACCATAAGTGGAAGTGCCATAGGCTGTGTTGCTTTGTTTCTTTCGTGTTTCAGGAAACACCATACACTTCTCCAGGGTGGCTGCTGGCAATTTACATCCTGCCAATCAGCATAACAAGGCTCCCTGTTCTCCATATCCTGTCCTACCTTTCTGGATTTTACACTTTTTTCAGATGGCCCTTTTGCCAGGGGGGCAGTGAGACTTCATTGTAGTGCAGATTTCATTTACAGGCTTGCTTGGTTGGCCAAAAAGGGCGTATGCGTTTTTTCCTGAATATATTCAGGAAAAAACGCATACGCCCTTTTTGGCCAAGTGCATCATTGTCGACGTTCTGCCTCTTTTCCTATGCTTTCAGGGCAATTCCAGTCTACCCCCTGCAATCGTTTTCCTGAAATTCTGCCCCGCTTTCAAGTCCCCTTCGCAGGCTTACTTCAATATATTTTTGGAGGAAAGCTGTCATTTATAACTCTGCAGGTTTGTGAATTACAGTGCCCCTGAGCTCCTTTCTTCAACTCGCTTTCTTGTGAGCTGGGCACAAAACCGCAGGATTGCTTCAGGCCCTAATCTGTTTCCAGCAGGGCACACTGAGCCTTTGTTTAATTCCTCTTCCTGGTGGGCAATGAGCGTTACATTTGCCCGTGCAGACACCTACAGCTAGTCTCTCATTGGTTCTCCCTATTCCTGTTCATTTTGCACAGAAATTGCAAGCTGTGCCAAAGAGGAGGTTAAAGGCACTGACTCTCCAAGCGGGGAGAGTGTTAGTAAAGCATCTGGAATGGTGAACCCGAGGACCAGGATACGAAAACTGAGATGCATTTTAAATCATTTCCCAATCACATGGTGGACGATACTCTTGTTTTCCCATGCATGTTTTAGCTGGAGGAAGAATCCCTTGAACCTGGAGAGTTGGGACCCATGGAATGGGTACCATGCAGTATGACTTCAAAGGGTCTGCATTTGCTCACCGAAACTCACCAATGCTATCAGCCTGAAGTGTCCAGCCTTATGTCTCAACCAGCTCTGGGTGTAGATGTGTTAAATCCCGGTTGCATCACATGCCCTGAGTGAATTATTTAAGAATTGCTCTCTATTTCACTGTCTTTATGATTTTTTTTTGAAATTTATTTTGATAATGGGATTTATCGGATTTTCACTGCTGCGTTTATGCCGCTGTACACATGCTTGATTCTCTTACGGAGACATATATATCCATGGGTTTTAAGATTCTTCCTAGTCAGGTATATTCCTAGGCGTTGAATATGTGGTGTTGGGTCCATTTCGTTGAGCAAGGAGTAGGTCTTGTCTATTACATATTTGGCTTATGGAAAGTTATCTGTGCTAATTTCAGTCTCTGGTTTTATGAAGCACCCCAACGCACCTTTCCCCATAAGCAAGCACTAGTTGGTTTTCTAAATTTGAGACCCTGTTCTGTTTTGTAATTCAGTTCATGTGTAGTCAAGTTTACATTCCGTGTATTAGTGATATCTTATGATGTTTCTTTTTCTGTGTGACGTAGTTCACGTAGAATCACCGTACCTGCATCCACTCACTATGCCGCTACGGGCCTGATGACACAGATTTCATTGCTGAGTGATATTGCATTGTACGTACGTGCCACAACTTCTTTATCCATATTTTGCTTTCTGGGATATTTACCTGTTACTGTAGACGAGCTTCTTGTGAACACAGCCGTCCCAAATATTGGGGTGGCTGTCTGTTTTTGATTTTAATTTCCGTAAGCTATAGGACCATAAGTGGAAGTGCCATAGACTGTGTTGCTTTGTTTCTTATGTGTTTCAGGAAACACCATACACTTCTCCAGGCTGGCTGCTGGCAATTTACATCCTGCCAATCAGCATAACAAGGCTCCCTGTTCTCCATATCCTGTCCTACCTTTCTGGATTTTACACTTTTTTCAGATGGCCCTCTTGCCCGGGGGGCAGTGAGACTTCATTGTAGTGCAGATTTCCTTTACAGGCTTGCTTGGTTGGCCAAAAAGGGCGTATGCGTTTTTTCCTGAATATATTCAGGAAAAAACGCATACGCCCTTTTTGGCCAAGTGCATCATTGTCGACGTTCTGCCTCTTTTCCTATGCTTTCAGGGCAATTCCAGTCTACCCCCTGCAATCGTTTTCCTGAAATTCTGCCCCGCTTTCAAGTCCCCTTCGCAGGCTTACTTCAATATATTTTTGGAGGATAGCTGTCATTTATAACTCTGCAGGTTTGTGAATTACAGTGCCCCAGAGCTCCTTTCTTCAACTCGCTTTCTTGTGAGCTGGGCACAAAACCGCAGGATTGCTTCAGGCCCTAATCTGTTTCCAGCAGGGCACACTGAGCCTTTGTTTAATTCCTCTTCCTGGTGGGCAATGAGCGTTACATTTGCCCGTGCAGACACCTACAGCTAGTCTCTCATTGGTTCTCCCTATTCCTGTTCATTTTGCACAGAAATTGCAAGCTGTGCCAAAGAGGAGGTTAAAGGCACTGACTCTCCAAGCGGGGAGAGTGTTAGTAAAGCATCTGGAATGGTGAACCCGAGGACCAGGATACGAAAACTGAGATGCATTTTAAATCATTTCCCAATCACATGGTGGACGATACTCTTGTTTTCCCATGCATGTTTTAGCTGGAGGAAGAATCCCTTGAACCTGGAGAGTTGGGACCCATGGAATGGGTACCATGCAGTATGACTTCAAAGGGTCTGCATTTGCTCACCGAAACTCACCAATGCTATCAGCCTGAAGTGTCCAGCCTTATGTCTCAACCAGCTCTGGGTGTAGATGTGTTAAATCCCGGTTGCATCACATGCCCTGAGTGAATTATTTAAGAATTGCTCTCTATTTCACTGTCTTTATGATTTTTTTTTGAAATTTATTTTGATAATGGGATTTATCGGATTTTCACTGCTGCGTTTATGCCGCTGTACACACGCTTGATTCTCTTACGGAGACATATATATCCATGGGTTTTAAGATTCTTCCTAGTCAGGTATATTCCTAGGCGTTGAATATGTGGTGTTGGGTCCATTTCGTTGAGCAAGGAGTAGGTCTTGTCTATTACATATTTGGCTTATGGAAAGTTATCTGTGCTAATTTCAGTCTCTGGTTTTATGAAGCACCCCAACACACCTTTCCCCATAAGCAAGCACTAGTTGGTTTTCTAAATTTGAGACCCTGTTCTGTTTTGTAATTCAGTTCATGTGTAGTCAAGTTTACATTCCGTGTATTAGTGATATCTTATGATGTTTCTTTTTCTGTGTGACGTAGTTCACGTAGAATCACCGTACCTGCATCCACTCACTATGCCGCTACGGGCCTGATGACACAGATTTCATTGCTGAGTGATATTGCATTGTACGTACGTGCCACAACTTCTTTATCCATATTTTGCTTTCTGGGATATTTACCTGTTACTGTAGACGAGCTTCTTGTGAACACAGCCGTCCCAAATATTGGGGTGGCTGTCTGTTTTTGATTTTAATTTCCGTAAGCTATAGGACCATAAGTGGAAGTGCCATAGACTGTGTTGCTTTGTTTCTTATGTGTTTCAGGAAACACCATACACTTCTCCAGGCTGGCTGCTGGCAATTTACATCCTGCCAATCAGCATAACAAGGCTCCCTGTTCTCCATATCCTGTCCTACCTTTCTGGATTTTACACTTTTTTCAGATGGCCCTCTTGCCCGGGGGGCAGTGAGACTTCATTGTAGTGCAGATTTCCTTTACAGGCTTGCTTGGTTGGCCAAAAAGGGCGTATGCGTTTTTTCCTGAATATATTCAGGAAAAAACGCATACGCCCTTTTTGGCCAAGTGCATCATTGTCGACGTTCTGCCTCTTTTCCTATGCTTTCAGGGCAATTCCAGTCTACCCCCTGCAATCGTTTTCCTGAAATTCTGCCCCGCTTTCAAGTCCCCTTCGCAGGCTTACTTCAATATATTTTTGGAGGATAGCTGTCATTTATAACTCTGCAGGTTTGTGAATTACAGTGCCCCAGAGCTCCTTTCTTCAACTCGCTTTCTTGTGAGCTGGGCACAAAACCGCAGGATTGCTTCAGGCCCTAATCTGTTTCCAGCAGGGCACACTGAGCCTTTGTTTAATTCCTCTTCCTGGTGGGCAATGAGCGTTACATTTGCCCGTGCAGACACCTACAGCTAGTCTCTCATTGGTTCTCCCTATTCCTGTTCATTTTGCACAGAAATTGCAAGCTGTGCCAAAGAGGAGGTTAAAGGCACTGACTCTCCAAGCGGGGAGAGTGTTAGTAAAGCATCTGGAATGGTGAACCCGAGGACCAGGATACGAAAACTGAGATGCATTTTAAATCATTTCCCAATCACATGGTGGACGATACTCTTGTTTTCCCATGCATGTTTTAGCTGGAGGAAGAATCCCTTGAACCTGGAGAGTTGGGACCCATGGAATGGGTACCATGCAGTATGACTTCAAAGGGTCTGCATTTGCTCACCGAAACTCACCAATGCTATCAGCCTGAAGTGTCCAGCCTTATGTCTCAACCAGCTCTGGGTGTAGATGTGTTAAATCCCGGTTGCATCACATGCCCTGAGTGAATTATTTAAGAATTGCTCTCTATTTCACTGTCTTTATGATTTTTTTTTGAAATTTATTTTGATAATGGGATTTATCGGATTTTCACTGCTGCGTTTATGCCGCTGTACACACGCTTGATTCTCTTACGGAGACATATATATCCATGGGTTTTAAGATTCTTCCTAGTCAGGTATATTCCTAGGCGTTGAATATGTGGTGTTGGGTCCATTTCGTTGAGCAAGGAGTAGGTCTTGTCTATTACATATTTGGCTTATGGAAAGTTATCTGTGCTAATTTCAGTCTCTGGTTTTATGAAGCACCCCAACACACCTTTCCCCATAAGCAAGCACTAGTTGGTTTTCTAAATTTGAGACCCTGTTCTGTTTTGTAATTCAGTTCATGTGTAGTCAAGTTTACATTCCGTGTATTAGTGATATCTTATGATGTTTCTTTTTCTGTGTGACGTAGTTCACGTAGAATCACCGTACCTGCATCCACTCACTATGCCGCTACGGGCCTGATGACACAGATTTCATTGCTGAGTGATATTGCATTGTACGTACGTGCCACAACTTCTTTATCCATATTTTGCTTTCTGGGATATTTACCTGTTACTGTAGACGAGCTTCTTGTGAACACAGCCGTCCCAAATATTGGGGTGGCTGTCTGTTTTTGATTTTAATTTCCGTAAGCTATAGGACCATAAGTGGAAGTGCCATAGACTGTGTTGCTTTGTTTCTTATGTGTTTCAGGAAACACCATACACTTCTCCAGGCTGGCTGCTGGCAATTTACATCCTGCCAATCAGCATAACAAGGCTCCCTGTTCTCCATATCCTGTCCTACCTTTCTGGATTTTACACTTTTTTCAGATGGCCCTCTTGCCCGGGGGGCAGTGAGACTTCATTGTAGTGCAGATTTCCTTTACAGGCTTGCTTGGTTGGCCAAAAAGGGCGTATGCGTTTTTTCCTGAATATATTCAGGAAAAAACGCATACGCCCTTTTTGGCCAAGTGCATCATTGTCGACGTTCTGCCTCTTTTCCTATGCTTTCAGGGCAATTCCAGTCTACCCCCTGCAATCGTTTTCCTGAAATTCTGCCCCGCTTTCAAGTCCCCTTCGCAGGCTTACTTCAATATATTTTTGGAGGATAGCTGTCATTTATAACTCTGCAGGTTTGTGAATTACAGTGCCCCTGAGCTCCTTTCTTCAACTCGCTTTCTTGTGAACTGGGCACAAAACCGCAGGATTGCTTCAGGCCCTAATCTGTTTCGGGCAGGGCATGCTGAGCCTTTGGTAAATTCCTCTTCCTGGTGGGAAATGAGCGTTACATTTGCCCGTGCAGACACCTACAGCTAGTCTCTCATTGGTTCTCCCTATTCCTGTTCATCTTGCACAGAAATTGCAAGCTGTGCCAAACAGGAGGTTAAAGGCACTGACTCTCCAAGCAGGGAGACTGTTAGTAAATCATCTGGAATGGTGAACCCGAGGACCAGGATACGAAAACTGAGATGCATTTTAAATCATTTCCCCATAACACGGTGGACCATACTGTGGGTTTCACATGCATGTTTTAGCTGGAGGAAGAATCCCTTGAACCTGAAGAGTTGGGACCCATGGAATAGGTACCATACAGTATGACTTCAAAGGGTGTGCATTTGCTCACCTAAACTCACCAATGCTATCAGCCTGAAGTGTCCAGCCTTATGTCTCAACCAGCTCTGGGTGTAGATGTGGTCAATCCCGGTTGCATCACATGCCCTGAGTGAATTATTTAAGAATTGCTCTCTATTTCACTGTCTTTGTGTTTTGTTTTCGAAATTTATTTTGATAATGGGATTTATCGGATTTTCACTGCTGCCTTTCGGCCGCTGTACACACCCTTGATTCTCTTACGGAGACATATATATCCATGGGTTTTAAGATTCTTCCTAGTCAGGTATATTCCTAGGCGTTGAATATGTGGTGTGGGGTCCATTTCGTTGAGCAAGGAGTAGGTCTTGTCTATTACATATTGGGCTTATGGAAAGTTATCTGTGCTAATTTCAGTCTCTGGTTTTATGCAGCACCCCAAGGCACCTTTCCCCATAAGCAAGCACTAGTTGGTTTTCTAAATTTGAGACCCTTTTCTATTTTTAATTCAGTTCATGTGTAGTCAAGTTTACATTCCGTGTATTCGTGATATCTTATGATGTTTCTTTTTCTGTGTGACGTAGTTCACGTAGAATCACCGTACCTGCATCCACTCACTATGCCGCTATGGGCCTGATGACACAGATTTCATTGCTGAGTGATATTGCATTGTACGTAAGTGCCACAAGTTCTTTATCCATTTTTTGCTTTCTGGGATATTTACCTGATACTGTAGACGAGCTTCTTGTGAACACAGCCGTCTCAAATATTGGGGTGGCTGTCTGTTTTTGATTTTAATTTCCGTAAGCTATAGGACCATAAGTGGAAGTGCCATAGGCTGTGTTGCTTTGTTTCTTTCGTGTTTCAGGAAACACCATACACTTCTCCAGGGTGGCTGCTGGCAATTTACATCCTGCCAATCAGCATAACAAGGCTCCCTGTTCTCCATATCCTGTCCTACCTTTCTGGATTTTACACTTTTTTCAGATGGCCCTTTTGCCAGGGGGGCAGTGAGACTTCATTGTAGTGCAGATTTCATTTACAGGCTTGCTTGGTTGGCCAAAAAGGGCGTATGCGTTTTTTCCTGAATATATTCAGGAAAAAACGCATACGCCCTTTTTGGCCAAGTGCATCATTGTCGACGTTCTGCCTCTTTTCCTATGCTTTCAGGGCAATTCCAGTCTACCCCCTGCAATCGTTTTCCTGAAATTCTGCCCCGCTTTCAAGTCCCCTTCGCAGGCTTACTTCAATATATTTTTGGAGGAAAGCTGTCATTTATAACTCTGCAGGTTTGTGAATTACAGTGCCCCTGAGCTCCTTTCTTCAACTCGCTTTCTTGTGAGCTGGGCACAAAACCGCAGGATTGCTTCAGGCCCTAATCTGTTTCCAGCAGGGCACACTGAGCCTTTGTTTAATTCCTCTTCCTGGTGGGCAATGAGCGCTACATTTGCCCGTGCAGACACCTACAGCTAGTCTCTCATTGGTTCTCCCTATTCCTGTTCATTTTGCACAGAAATTGCAAGCTGTGCCAAAGAGGAGGTTAAAGGCACTGACTCTCCAAGCGGGGAGAGTGTTAGTAAAGCATCTGGAGTTGTGAACCCGAGGACCAGGATACGAAAACTGAGATGCATTTTAAATCATTTCCCAATCACATGGTGGACGATACTCTTGGTTTCCCATGCATGTTTTAGCTGGAGGAAGAATCCCTTGAACCTGGAGAGTTGGGACCCATGGAATGGGTACCATGCAGTATGACTTCAAAGGGTCTGCATTTGCTCACCGAAACTCACCAATGCTATCAGCCTGAAGTGTCCAGCCTTATGTCTCAACCAGCTCTGGGTGTAGATGTGTTAAATCCCGGTTGCATCACATGCCCTGAGTGAATTATTTAAGAATTGCTCTCTATTTCACTGTCTTTATGATTTTTTTTTGAAATTTATTTTGATAATGGGATTTATCGGATTTTCACTGCTGCGTTTATGCCGCTGTACACACGCTTGATTCTCTTACGGAGACATATATATCCATGGGTTTTAAGATTCTTCCTAGTCAGGTATATTCCTAGGCGTTGAATATGTGGTGTTGGGTCCATTTCGTTGAGCAAGGAGTAGGTCTTGTCTATTACATATTTGGCTTATGGAAAGTTATCTGTGCTAATTTCAGTCTCTGGTTTTATGAAGCACCCCAACGCACCTTTCCCCATAAGCAAGCACTAGTTGGTTTTCTAAATTTGAGACCCTGTTCTGTTTTGTAATTCAGTTCATGTGTAGTCAAGTTTACATTCCGTGTATTAGTGATATCTTATGATGTTTCTTTTTCTGTGTGACGTAGTTCACGTAGAATCACCGTACCTGCATCCACTCACTATGCCGCTACGGGCCTGATGACACAGATTTCATTGCTGAGTGATATTGCATTGTACGTACGTGCCACAACTTCTTTATCCATATTTTGCTTTCTGGGATATTTACCTGTTACTGTAGACGAGCTTCTTGTGAACACAGCCGTCCCAAATATTGGGGTGGCTGTCTGTTTTTGATTTTAATTTCCGTAAGCTATAGGACCATAAGTGGAAGTGCCATAGACTGTGTTGCTTTGTTTCTTATGTGTTTCAGGAAACACCATACACTTCTCCAGGCTGGCTGCTGGCAATTTACATCCTGCCAATCAGCATAACAAGGCTCCCTGTTCTCCATATCCTGTCCTACCTTTCTGGATTTTACACTTTTTTCAGATGGCCCTCTTGCCCGGGGGGCAGTGAGACTTCATTGTAGTGCAGATTTCCTTTACAGGCTTGCTTGGTTGGCCAAAAAGGGCGTATGCGTTTTTTCCTGAATATATTCAGGAAAAAACGCATACGCCCTTTTTGGCCAAGTGCATCATTGTCGACGTTCTGCCTCTTTTCCTATGCTTTCAGGGCAATTCCAGTCTACCCCCTGCAATCGTTTTCCTGAAATTCTGCCCCGCTTTCAAGTCCCCTTCGCAGGCTTACTTCAATATATTTTTGGAGGATAGCTGTCATTTATAACTCTGCAGGTTTGTGAATTACAGTGCCCCTGAGCTCCTTTCTTCAACTCGCTTTCTTGTGAACTGGGCACAAAACCGCAGGATTGCTTCAGGCCCTAATCTGTTTCGGGCAGGGCATGCTGAGCCTTTGGTAAATTCCTCTTCCTGGTGGGAAATGAGCGTTACATTTGCCCGTGCAGACACCTACAGCTAGTCTCTCATTGGTTCTCCCTATTCCTGTTCATCTTGCACAGAAATTGCAAGCTGTGCCAAACAGGAGGTTAAAGGCACTGACTCTCCAAGCAGGGAGACTGTTAGTAAATCATCTGGAATGGTGAACCCGAGGACCAGGATACGAAAACTGAGATGCATTTTAAATCATTTCCCCATAACACGGTGGACCATACTGTGGGTTTCACATGCATGTTTTAGCTGGAGGAAGAATCCCTTGAACCTGAAGAGTTGGGACCCATGGAATAGGTACCATACAGTATGACTTCAAAGGGTGTGCATTTGCTCACCTAAACTCACCAATGCTATCAGCCTGAAGTGTCCAGCCTTATGTCTCAACCAGCTCTGGGTGTAGATGTGGTCAATCCCGGTTGCATCACATGCCCTGAGTGAATTATTTAAGAATTGCTCTCTATTTCACTGTCTTTGTGTTTTGTTTTCGAAATTTATTTTGATAATGGGATTTATCGGATTTTCACTGCTGCCTTTCGGCCGCTGTACACACCCTTGATTCTCTTACGGAGACATATATATCCATGGGTTTTAAGATTCTTCCTAGTCAGGTATATTCCTAGGCGTTGAATATGTGGTGTGGGGTCCATTTCGTTGAGCAAGGAGTAGGTCTTGTCTATTACATATTGGGCTTATGGAAAGTTATCTGTGCTAATTTCAGTCTCTGGTTTTATGCAGCACCCCAAGGCACCTTTCCCCATAAGCAAGCACTAGTTGGTTTTCTAAATTTGAGACCCTTTTCTATTTTGTAATTCAGTTCATGTGTAGTCAAGTTTACATTCCGTGTATTCGTGATATCTTATGATGTTTCTTTTTCTGTGTGACGTAGTTCACGTAGAATCACCGTACCTGCATCCACTCACTATGCCGCTATGGGCCTGATGACACAGATTTCATTGCTGAGTGATATTGCATTGTACGTACGTGCCACAAGTTCTTTATCCATTTTTTGCTTTCTGGGATATTTACCTGATACTGTAGACGAGCTTCTTGTGAACACAGCCGTCTCAAATATTGGGGTGGCTGTCTGTTTTTGATTTTAATTTCCGTAAGCTATAGGACCATAAGTGGAAGTGCCATAGGCTGTGTTGCTTTGTTTCTTTCGTGTTTCAGGAAACACCATACACTTCTCCAGGGTGGCTGCTGGCAATTTACATCCTGCCAATCAGCATAACAAGGCTCCCTGTTCTCCATATCCTGTCCTACCTTTCTGGATTTTACACTTTTTTCAGATGGCCCTTTTGCCAGGGGGGCAGTGAGACTTCATTGTAGTGCAGATTTCATTTACAGGCTTGCTTGGTTGGCCAAAAAGGGCGTATGCGTTTTTTCCTGAATATATTCAGGAAAAAACGCATACGCCCTTTTTGGCCAAGTGCATCATTGTCGACGTTCTGCCTCTTTTCCTATGCTTTCAGGGCAATTCCAGTCTACCCCCTGCAATCGTTTTCCTGAAATTCTGCCCCGCTTTCAAGTCCCCTTCGCAGGCTTACTTCAATATATTTTTGGAGGAAAGCTGTCATTTATAACTCTGCAGGTTTGTGAATTACAGTGCCCCTGAGCTCCTTTCTTCAACTCGCTTTCTTGTGAGCTGGGCACAAAACCACAGGATTGCTTCAGGCCCTAATCTGTTTCCAGCAGGGCACACTGAGCCTTTGTTTAATTCCTCTTCCTGGTGGGCAATGAGCGTTACATTTGCCCGTGCAGACACCTACAGCTAGTCTCTCATTGGTTCTCCCTATTCCTGTTCATTTTGCACAGAAATTGCAAGCTGTGCCAAAGAGGAGGTTAAAGGCACTGACTCTCCAAGCGGGGAGAGTGTTAGTAAAGCATCTGGAATGGTGAACCCGAGGACCAGGATACGAAAACTGAGATGCATTTTAAATCATTTCCCAATCACATGGTGGACGATACTCTTGGTTTCCCATGCATGTTTTAGCTGGAGGAAGAATCCCTTGAACCTGGAGAGTTGGGACCCATGGAATGGGTACCATGCAGTATGACTTCAAAGGGTCTGCATTTGCTCACCGAAACTCACCAATGCTATCAGCCTGAAGTGTCCAGCCTTATGTCTCAACCAGCTCTGGGTGTAGATGTGTTAAATCCCGGTTGCATCACATGCCCTGAGTGAATTATTTAAGAATTGCTCTCTATTACACTGTCTTTATGATTTTTTTTTGAAATTTATTTTGATAATGGGATTTATCGGATTTTCACTGCTGCGTTTATGCCGCTGTACACACGCTTGATTCTCTTACGGAGACATATATATCCATGGGTTTTAAGATTCTTCCTAGTCAGGTATATTCCTAGGCGTTGAATATGTGGTGTTGGGTCCATTTCGTTGAGCAAGGAGTAGGTCTTGTCTATTACATATTTGGCTTATGGAAAGTTATCTGTGCTAATTTCAGTCTCTGGTTTTATGAAGCACCCCAACGCACCTTTCCCCATAAGCAAGCACTAGTTGGTTTTCTAAATTTGAGACCCTGTTCTGTTTTGTAATTCAGTTCATGTGTAGTCAAGTTTACATTCCGTGTATTAGTGATATCTTATGATGTTTCTTTTTCTGTGTGACGTAGTTCACGTAGAATCACCGTACCTGCATCCACTCACTATGCCGCTACGGGCCTGATGACACAGATTTCATTGCTGAGTGATATTGCATTGTACGTACGTGCCACAACTTCTTTATCCATATTTTGCTTTCTGGGATATTTACCTGTTACTGTAGACGAGCTTCTTGTGAACACAGCCGTCCCAAATATTGGGGTGGCTGTCTGTTTTTGATTTTAATTTCCGTAAGCTATAGGACCATAAGTGGAAGTGCCATAGACTGTGTTGCTTTGTTTCTTATGTGTTTCAGGAAACACCATACACTTCTCCAGGCTGGCTGCTGGCAATTTACATCCTGCCAATCAGCATAACAAGGCTCCCTGTTCTCCATATCCTGTCCTACCTTTCTGGATTTTACACTTTTTTCAGATGGCCCTCTTGCCCGGGGGGCAGTGAGACTTCATTGTAGTGCAGATTTCCTTTACAGGCTTGCTTGGTTGGCCAAAAAGGGCGTATGCGTTTTTTCCTGAATATATTCAGGAAAAAACGCATACGCCCTTTTTGGCCAAGTGCATCATTGTCGACGTTCTGCCTCTTTTCCTATGCTTTCAGGGCAATTCCAGTCTACCCCCTGCAATCGTTTTCCTGAAATTCTGCCCCGCTTTCAAGTCCCCTTCGCAGGCTTACTTCAATATATTTTTGGAGGATAGCTGTCATTTATAACTCTGCAGGTTTGTGAATTACAGTGCCCCTGAGCTCCTTTCTTCAACTCGCTTTCTTGTGAACTGGGCACAAAACCGCAGGATTGCTTCAGGCCCTAATCTGTTTCGGGCAGGGCATGCTGAGCCTTTGGTAAATTCCTCTTCCTGGTGGGAAATGAGCGTTACATTTGCCCGTGCAGACACCTACAGCTAGTCTCTCATTGGTTCTCCCTATTCCTGTTCATCTTGCACAGAAATTGCAAGCTGTGCCAAACAGGAGGTTAAAGGCACTGACTCTCCAAGCAGGGAGACTGTTAGTAAATCATCTGGAATGGTGAACCCGAGGACCAGGATACGAAAACTGAGATGCATTTTAAATCATTTCCCCATAACACGGTGGACCATACTGTGGGTTTCACATGCATGTTTTAGCTGGAGGAAGAATCCCTTGAACCTGAAGAGTTGGGACCCATGGAATAGGTACCATACAGTATGACTTCAAAGGGTGTGCATTTGCTCACCTAAACTCACCAATGCTATCAGCCTGAAGTGTCCAGCCTTATGTCTCAACCAGCTCTGGGTGTAGATGTGGTCAATCCCGGTTGCATCACATGCCCTGAGTGAATTATTTAAGAATTGCTCTCTATTTCACTGTCTTTGTGTTTTGTTTTCGAAATTTATTTTGATAATGGGATTTATCGGATTTTCACTGCTGCCTTTCGGCCGCTGTACACACCCTTGATTCTCTTACGGAGACATATATATCCATGGGTTTTAAGATTCTTCCTAGTCAGGTATATTCCTAGGCGTTGAATATGTGGTGTTGGGTCCATTTCGTTGAGCAAGGAGTAGGTCTTGTCTATTACATATTGGGCTTATGGAAAGTTATCTGTGCTAATTTCAGTCTCTGGTTTTATGCAGCACCCCAAGGCACCTTTCCCCATAAGCAAGCACTAGTTGGTTTTCTAAATTTGAGACCCTTTTCTATTTTGTAATTCAGTTCATGTGTAGTCAAGTTTACATTCCGTGTATTCGTGATATCTTATGATGTTTCTTTTTCTGTGTGACGTAGTTCACGTAGAATCACCGTACCTGCATCCACTCACTATGCCGCTATGGGCCTGATGACACAGATTTCATTGCTGAGTGATATTGCATTGTACGTACGTGCCACAAGTTCTTTATCCATTTTTTGCTTTCTGGGATATTTACCTGATACTGTAGACGAGCTTCTTGTGAACACAGCCGTCTCAAATATTGGGGTGGCTGTCTGTTTTTGATTTTAATTTCCGTAAGCTATAGGACCATAAGTGGAAGTGCCATAGGCTGTGTTGCTTTGTTTCTTTCGTGTTTCAGGAAACACCATACACTTCTCCAGGGTGGCTGCTGGCAATTTACATCCTGCCAATCAGCATAACAAGGCTCCCTGTTCTCCATATCCTGTCCTACCTTTCTGGATTTTACACTTTTTTCAGATGGCCCTTTTGCCAGGGGGGCAGTGAGACTTCATTGTAGTGCAGATTTCATTTACAGGCTTGCTTGGTTGGCCAAAAAGGGCGTATGCGTTTTTTCCTGAATATATTCAGGAAAAAACGCATACGCCCTTTTTGGCCAAGTGCATCATTGTCGACGTTCTGCCTCTTTTCCTATGCTTTCAGGGCAATTCCAGTCTACCCCCTGCAATCGTTTTCCTGAAATTCTGCCCCGCTTTCAAGTCCCCTTCGCAGGCTTACTTCAATATATTTTTGGAGGAAAGCTGTCATTTATAACTCTGCAAGTTTGTGAATTACAGTGCCCCTGAGCTCCTTTCTTCAACTCGCTTTCTTGTGAGCTGGGCACAAAACCGCAGGATTGCTTCAGGCCCTAATCTGTTTCCAGCAGGGCACACTGAGCCTTTGTTTAATTCCTCTTCCTGGTGGGCAATGAGCGTTACATTTGCCCGTGCAGACACCTACAGCTAGTCTCTCATTGGTTCTCCCTATTCCTGTTCATTTTGCACAGAAATTGCAAGCTGTGCCAAAGAGGAGGTTAAAGGCACTGACTCTCCAAGCGGGGAGAGTGTTAGTAAAGCATCTGGAATGGTGAACCCGAGGACCAGGATACGAAAACTGAGATGCATTTTAAATCATTTCCCAATCACATGGTGGACGATACTCTTGGTTTCCCATGCATGTTTTAGCTGGAGGAAGAATCCCTTGAACCTGGAGAGTTGGGACCCATGGAATGGGTACCATGCAGTATGACTTCAAAGGGTCTGCATTTGCTCACCGAAACTCACCAATGCTATCAGCCTGAAGTGTCCAGCCTTATGTCTCAACCAGCTCTGGGTGTAGATGTGTTAAATCCCGGTTGCATCACATGCCCTGAGTGAATTATTTAAGAATTGCTCTCTATTTCACTGTCTTTATGATTTTTTTTTGAAATTTATTTTGATAATGGGATTTATCGGATTTTCACTGCTGCGTTTATGCCGCTGTACACATGCTTGATTCTCTTACGGAGACATATATATCCATGGGTTTTAAGATTCTTCCTAGTCAGGTATATTCCTAGGCGTTGAATATGTGGTGTTGGGTCCATTTCGTTGAGCAAGGAGTAGGTCTTGTCTATTACATATTTGGCTTATGGAAAGTTATCTGTGCTAATTTCAGTCTCTGGTTTTATGAAGCACCCCAACGCACCTTTCCCCATAAGCAAGCACTAGTTGGTTTTCTAAATTTGAGACCCTGTTCTGTTTTGTAATTCAGTTCATGTGTAGTCAAGTTTACATTCCGTGTATTAGTGATATCTTATGATGTTTCTTTTTCTGTGTGACGTAGTTCACGTAGAATCACCGTACCTGCATCCACTCACTATGCCGCTACGGGCCTGATGACACAGATTTCATTGCTGAGTGATATTGCATTGTACGTACGTGCCACAACTTCTTTATCCATATTTTGCTTTCTGGGATATTTACCTGTTACTGTAGACGAGCTTCTTGTGAACACAGCCGTCCCAAATATTGGGGTGGCTGTCTGTTTTTGATTTTAATTTCCGTAAGCTATAGGACCATAAGTGGAAGTGCCATAGACTGTGTTGCTTTGTTTCTTATGTGTTTCAGGAAACACCATACACTTCTCCAGGCTGGCTGCTGGCAATTTACATCCTGCCAATCAGCATAACAAGGCTCCCTGTTCTCCATATCCTGTCCTACCTTTCTGGATTTTACACTTTTTTCAGATGGCCCTCTTGCCCGGGGGGCAGTGAGACTTCATTGTAGTGCAGATTTCCTTTACAGGCTTGCTTGGTTGGCCAAAAAGGGCGTATGCGTTTTTTCCTGAATATATTCAGGAAAAAACGCATACGCCCTTTTTGGCCAAGTGCATCATTGTCGACGTTCTGCCTCTTTTCCTATGCTTTCAGGGCAATTCCAGTCTACCCCCTGCAATCGTTTTCCTGAAATTCTGCCCCGCTTTCAAGTCCCCTTCGCAGGCTTACTTCAATATATTTTTGGAGGATAGCTGTCATTTATAACTCTGCAGGTTTGTGAATTACAGTGCCCCTGAGCTCCTTTCTTCAACTCGCTTTCTTGTGAACTGGGCACAAAACCGCAGGATTGCTTCAGGCCCTAATCTGTTTCGGGCAGGGCATGCTGAGCCTTTGGTAAATTCCTCTTCCTGGTGGGAAATGAGCGTTACATTTGCCCGTGCAGACACCTACAGCTAGTCTCTCATTGGTTCTCCCTATTCCTGTTCATCTTGCACAGAAATTGCAAGCTGTGCCAAACAGGAGGTTAAAGGCACTGACTCTCCAAGCAGGGAGACTGTTAGTAAATCATCTGGAATGGTGAACCCGAGGACCAGGATACGAAAACTGAGATGCATTTTAAATCATTTCCCCATAACACGGTGGACCATACTGTGGGTTTCACATGCATGTTTTAGCTGGAGGAAGAATCCCTTGAACCTGAAGAGTTGGGACCCATGGAATAGGTACCATACAGTATGACTTCAAAGGGTGTGCATTTGCTCACCTAAACTCACCAATGCTATCAGCCTGAAGTGTCCAGCCTTATGTCTCAACCAGCTCTGGGTGTAGATGTGGTCAATCCCGGTTGCATCACATGCCCTGAGTGAAATATTTAAGAATTGCTCTCTATTTCACTGTCTTTGTGTTTTGTTTTCGAAATTTATTTTGATAATGGGATTTATCGGATTTTCACTGCTGCCTTTCGGCCGCTGTACACACCCTTGATTCTCTTACGGAGACATATATATCCATGGGTTTTAAGATTCTTCCTAGTCAGGTATATTCCTAGGCGTTGAATATGTGGTGTGGGGTCCATTTCGTTGAGCAAGGAGTAGGTCTTGTCTATTACATATTGGGCTTATGGAAAGTTATCTGTGCTAATTTCAGTCTCTGGTTTTATGCAGCACCCCAAGGCACCTTTCCCCATAAGCAAGCACTAGTTGGTTTTCTAAATTTGAGACCCTTTTCTATTTTGTAATTCAGTTCATGTGTAGTCAAATTTACATTCCGTGTATTCGTGATATCTTATGATGTTTCTTTTTCTGTGTGACGTAGTTCACGTAGAATCACCGTACCTGCATCCACTCACTATGCCGCTATGGGCCTGATGACACAGATTTCATTGCTGAGTGATATTGCATTGTACGTACGTGCCACAAGTTCTTTATCCATTTTTTGCTTTCTGGGATATTTACCTGATACTGTAGACGAGCTTCTTGTGAACACAGCCGTCTCAAATATTGGGGTGGCTGTCTGTTTTTGATTTTAATTTCCGTAAGCTATAGGACCATAAGTGGAAGTGCCATAGGCTGTGTTGCTTTGTTTCTTTCGTGTTTCAGGAAACACCATACACTTCTCCAGGGTGGCTGCTGGCAATTTACATCCTGCCAATCAGCATAACAAGGCTCCCTGTTCTCCATATCCTGTCCTACCTTTCTGGATTTTACACTTTTTTCAGATGGCCCTTTTGCCAGGGGGGCAGTGAGACTTCATTGTAGTGCAGATTTCATTTACAGGCTTGCTTGGTTGGCCAAAAAGGGCGTATGCGTTTTTTCCTGAATATATTCAGGAAAAAACGCATACGCCCTTTTTGGCCAAGTGCATCATTGTCGACGTTCTGCCTCTTTTCCTATGCTTTCAGGGCAATTCCAGTCTACCCCCTGCATTCGTTTTCCTGAAATTCTGCCCCGCTTTCAAGTCCCCTTCGCAGGCTTACTTCAATATATTTTTGGAGGAAAGCTGTCATTTATAACTCTGCAGGTTTGTGAATTACAGTGCCCCTGAGCTCCTTTCTTCAACTCGCTTTCTTGTGAGCTGGGCACAAAACCGCAGGATTGCTTCAGGCCCTAATCTGTTTCCAGCAGGGCACACTGAGCCTTTGTTTAATTCCTCTTCCTGGTGGGCAATGAGCGTTACATTTGCCCGTGCAGACACCTACAGCTAGTCTCTCATTGGTTCTCCCTATTCCTGTTCATTTTGCACAGAAATTGCAAGCTGTGCCAAAGAGGAGGTTAAAGGCACTGACTCTCCAAGCGGGGAGAGTGTTAGTAAAGCATCTGGAATGGTGAACCCGAGGACCAGGATACGAAAACTGAGATGCATTTTAAATCATTTCCCAATCACATGGTGGACGATACTCTTGGTTTCCCATGCATGTTTTAGCTGGAGGAAGAATCCCTTGAACCTGGAGAGTTGGGACCCATGGAATGGGTACCATGCAGTATGACTTCAAAGGGTCTGCATTTGCTCACCGAAACTCACCAATGCTATCAGCCTGAAGTGTCCAGCCTTATGTCTCAACCAGCTCTGGGTGTAGATGTGTTAAATCCCGGTTGCATCACATGCCCTGAGTGAATTATTTAAGAATTGCTCTCTATTTCACTGTCTTTATGATTTTTTTTTGAAATTTATTTTGATAATGGGATTTATCGGATTTTCTCTGCTGCGTTTATGCCGCTGTACACACGCTTGATTCTCTTACGGAGACATATATATCCATGGGTTTTAAGATTCTTCCTAGTCAGGTATATTCCTAGGCGTTGAATATGTGGTGTTGGGTCCATTTCGTTGAGCAAGGATTAGGTCTTGTCTATTACATATTTGGCTTATGGAAAGTTATCTGTGCTAATTTCAGTCTCTGGTTTATGAAGCACCCCAACGCACCTTTCCCCATAAGCAAGCACTAGTTGGTTTTCTAAATTTGAGACACTGTTCTGTTTTGTAATTCAGTTCATGTGTAGTCAAGTTTACATTCCGTGTATTAGTGATATCTTATGATGTTTCTTTTTCTGTGTGACGTAGTTCACGTAGAATCACCGTACCTGCATCCACTCACTATGCCGCTACGGGCCTGATGACACAGATTTCATTGCTGAGTGATATTGCATTGTACGTACGTGCCACAACTTCTTTATCCATATTTTGCTTTCTGGGATATTTACCTGTTACTGTAGACGAGCTTCTTGTGAACACAGCCGTCCCAAATATTGGGGTGGCTGTCTGTTTTTGATTTTAATTTCCGTAAGCTATAGGACCATAAGTGGAAGTGCCATAGACTGTGTTGCTTTGTTTCTTATGTGTTTCAGGAAACACCATACACTTCTCCAGGCTGGCTGCTGGCAATTTACATCCTGCCAATCAGCATAACAAGGCTCCCTGTTCTCCATATACTGTCCTACCTTTCTGGATTTTACACTTTTTTCAGATGGCCCTCTTGCCCGGGGGGCAGTGAGACTTCATTGTAGTGCAGATTTCCTTTACAGGCTTTCTTGGTTGGCTAAAAAGGGCGTATGCGTTTTTTCCTGAATATATTCAGGAAAAAACGCATACGCCCTTTTTGGCCAAGTGCATCATTGTCGACGTTCTGCCTCTTTTCCTATGCTTTCAGGGCAATTCCAGTCTACCCCCTGCAATCGTTTTCCTGAAATTCTGCCCCGCTTTCAAGTCCCCTTCGCAGGCTTACTTCAATATATTTTTGGAGGATAGCTGTCATTTATAACTCTGCAGGTTTGTGAATTACAGTGCCCCTGAGCTCCTTTCTTCAACTCGCTTTCTTGTGAACTGGGCACAAAACCGCAGGATTGCTTCAGGCCCTAATCTGTTTCGGGCAGGGCATGCTGAGCCTTTGGTAAATTCCTCTTCCTGGTGGGAAATGAGCGTTACATTTGCCCGTGCAGACACCTACAGCTAGTCTCTCATTGGTTCTCCCTATTCCTGTTCATCTTGCACAGAAATTGCAAGCTGTGCCAAACAGGAGGTTAAAGGCACTGACTCTCCAAGCGGGGAGACTGTTAGTAAATCATCTGGAATGGTGAACCCGAGGACCAGGATACGAAAACTGAGATGCATTTTAAATCATTTCCCCATAACACGGTGGACGATACTGTGGGTTTCACATGCATGTTTTAGCTGGAGGAAGAATCCCTTGAACCTGAAGAGTTGGGACCCATGGAATAGGTACCATACAGTATGACTTCAAAGGGTGTGCATTTGCTCACCTAAACTCACCAATGCTATCAGCCTGAAGTGTCCAGCCTTATGTCTCAACCAGCTCTGGGTGTAGATGTGGTCAATCCCGGTTGCATCACATGCCCTGAGTGAATTATTTAAGAATTGCTCTCTATTTCACTGTCTTTGTGTTTTGTTTTCGAAATTTATTTTGATAATGGGATTTATCGGATTTTCACTGCTGCCTTTCGGCCGCTGTACACACCCTTGATTCTCTTACGGAGACATATATATCCATGGGTTTTAAGATTCTTCCTAGTCAGGTATATTCCTAGGCGTTGAATATGTGGTGTGGGGTCCATTTCGTTGAGCAAGGAGTAGGTCTTGTCTATTACATATTGGGCTTATGGAAAGTTATCTGTGCTAATTTCAGTCTCTGGTTTTATGCAGCACCCCAAGGCACCTTTCCCCATAAGCAAGCACTAGTTGGTTTTCTAAATTTGAGACCCTTTTCTATTTTGTAATTCAGTTCATGTGTAGTCAAATTTACATTCCGTGTATTCGTGATATCTTATGATGTTTCTTTTTCTGTGTGACGTAGTTCACGTAGAATCACCGTACCTGCATCCACTCACTATGCCGCTATGGGCCTGATGACACAGATTTCATTGCTGAGTGATATTGCATTGTACGTACGTGCCACAAGTTCTTTATCCATTTTTTGCTTTCTGGGATATTTACCTGATACTGTAGACGAGCTTCTTGTGAACACAGCCGTCTCAAATATTGGGGTGGCTGTCTGTTTTTGATTTTAATTTCCGTAAGCTATAGGACCATAAGTGGAAGTGCCATAGGCTGTGTTGCTTTGTTTCTTTCGTGTTTCAGGAAACACCATACACTTCTCCAGGGTGGCTGCTGGCAATTTACATCCTGCCAATCAGCATAACAAGGCTCCCTGTTCTCCATATCCTGTCCTACCTTTCTGGATTTTACACTTTTTTCAGATGGCCCTTTTGCCAGGGGGGCAGTGAGACTTCATTGTAGTGCAGATTTCATTTACAGGCTTGCTTGGTTGGCCAAAAAGGGCGTATGCGTTTTTTCCTGAATATATTCAGGAAAAAACGCATACGCCCTTTTTGGCCAAGTGCATCATTGTCGACGTTCTGCCTCTTTTCCTATGCTTTCAGGGCAATTCCAGTCTACCCCCTGCATTCGTTTTCCTGAAATTCTGCCCCGCTTTCAAGTCCCCTTCGCAGGCTTACTTCAATATATTTTTGGAGGAAAGCTGTCATTTATAACTCTGCAGGTTTGTGAATTACAGTGCCCCTGAGCTCCTTTCTTCAACTCGCTTTCTTGTGAGCTGGGCACAAAACCGCAGGATTGCTTCAGGCCCTAATCTGTTTCCAGCAGGGCACACTGAGCCTTTGTTTAATTCCTCTTCCTGGTGGGCAATGAGCGTTACATTTGCCCGTGCAGACACCTACAGCTAGTCTCTCATTGGTTCTCCCTATTCCTGTTCATTTTGCACAGAAATTGCAAGCTGTGCCAAAGAGGAGGTTAAAGGCACTGACTCTCCAAGCGGGGAGAGTGTTAGTAAAGCATCTGGAATGGTGAACCCGAGGACCAGGATACGAAAACTGAGATGCATTTTAAATCATTTCCCAATCACATGGTGGACGATACTCTTGGTTTCCCATGCATGTTTTAGCTGGAGGAAGAATCCCTTGAACCTGGAGAGTTGGGACCCATGGAATGGGTACCATGCAGTATGACTTCAAAGGGTCTGCATTTGCTCACCGAAACTCACCAATGCTATCAGCCTGAAGTGTCCAGCCTTATGTCTCAACCAGCTCTGGGTGTAGATGTGTTAAATCCCGGTTGCATCACATGCCCTGAGTGAATTATTTAAGAATTGCTCTCTATTTCACTGTCTTTATGATTTTTTTTTGAAATTTATTTTGATAATGGGATTTATCGGATTTTCTCTGCTGCGTTTATGCCGCTGTACACACGCTTGATTCTCTTACGGAGACATATATATCCATGGGTTTTAAGATTCTTCCTAGTCAGGTATATTCCTAGGCGTTGAATATGTGGTGTTGGGTCCATTTCGTTGAGCAAGGATTAGGTCTTGTCTATTACATATTTGGCTTATGGAAAGTTATCTGTGCTAATTTCAGTCTCTGGTTTATGAAGCACCCCAACGCACCTTTCCCCATAAGCAAGCACTAGTTGGTTTTCTAAATTTGAGACACTGTTCTGTTTTGTAATTCAGTTCATGTGTAGTCAAGTTTACATTCCGTGTATTAGTGATATCTTATGATGTTTCTTTTTCTGTGTGACGTAGTTCACGTAGAATCACCGTACCTGCATCCACTCACTATGCCGCTACGGGCCTGATGACACAGATTTCATTGCTGAGTGATATTGCATTGTACGTACGTGCCACAACTTCTTTATCCATATTTTGCTTTCTGGGATATTTACCTGTTACTGTAGACGAGCTTCTTGTGAACACAGCCGTCCCAAATATTGGGGTGGCTGTCTGTTTTTGATTTTAATTTCCGTAAGCTATAGGACCATAAGTGGAAGTGCCATAGACTGTGTTGCTTTGTTTCTTATGTGTTTCAGGAAACACCATACACTTCTCCAGGCTGGCTGCTGGCAATTTACATCCTGCCAATCAGCATAACAAGGCTCCCTGTTCTCCATATACTGTCCTACCTTTCTGGATTTTACACTTTTTTCAGATGGCCCTCTTGCCCGGGGGGCAGTGAGACTTCATTGTAGTGCAGATTTCCTTTACAGGCTTTCTTGGTTGGCTAAAAAGGGCGTATGCGTTTTTTCCTGAATATATTCAGGAAAAAACGCATACGCCCTTTTTGGCCAAGTGCATCATTGTCGACGTTCTGCCTCTTTTCCTATGCTTTCAGGGCAATTCCAGTCTACCCCCTGCAATCGTTTTCCTGAAATTCTGCCCCGCTTTCAAGTCCCCTTCGCAGGCTTACTTCAATATATTTTTGGAGGATAGCTGTCATTTATAACTCTGCAGGTTTGTGAATTACAGTGCCCCTGAGCTCCTTTCTTCAACTCGCTTTCTTGTGAACTGGGCACAAAACCGCAGGATTGCTTCAGGCCCTAATCTGTTTCGGGCAGGGCATGCTGAGCCTTTGGTAAATTCCTCTTCCTGGTGGGAAATGAGCGTTACATTTGCCCGTGCAGACACCTACAGCTAGTCTCTCATTGGTTCTCCCTATTCCTGTTCATCTTGCACAGAAATTGCAAGCTGTGCCAAACAGGAGGTTAAAGGCACTGACTCTCCAAGCGGGGAGACTGTTAGTAAATCATCTGGAATGGTGAACCCGAGGACCAGGATACGAAAACTGAGATGCATTTTAAATCATTTCCCCATAACACGGTGGACGATACTGTGGGTTTCACATGCATGTTTTAGCTGGAGGAAGAATCCCTTGAACCTGAAGAGTTGGGACCCATGGAATAGGTACCATACAGTATGACTTCAAAGGGTGTGCATTTGCTCACCTAAACTCACCAATGCTATCAGCCTGAAGTGTCCAGCCTTATGTCTCAACCAGCTCTGGGTGTAGATGTGGTCAATCCCGGTTGCATCACATGCCCTGAGTGAATTATTTAAGAATTGCTCTCTATTTCACTGTCTTTGTGTTTTGTTTTCGAAATTTATTTTGATAATGGGATTTATCGGATTTTCACTGCTGCCTTTCGGCCGCTGTACACACCCTTGATTCTCTTACGGAGACATATATATCCATGGGTTTTAAGATTCTTCCTAGTCAGGTATATTCCTAGGCGTTGAATATGTGGTGTGGGGTCCATTTCGTTGAGCAAGGAGTAGGTCTTGTCTATTACATATTGGGCTTATGGAAAGTTATCTGTGCTAATTTCAGTCTCTGGTTTTATGCAGCACCCCAAGGCACCTTTCCCCATAAGCAAGCACTAGTTGGTTTTCTAAATTTGAGACCCTTTTCTATTTTGTAATTCAGTTCATGTGTAGTCAAGTTTACATTCCGTGTATTCGTGATATCTTATGATGTTTCTTTTTCTGTGTGACGTAGTTCACGTAGAATCACCGTACCTGCATCCACTCACTATGCCGCTATGGGCCTGATGACACAGATTTCATTGCTGAGTGATATTGCATTGTACGTACGTGCCACAAGTTCTTTATCCATTTTTTGCTTTCTGGGATATTTACCTGATACTGTAGACGAGCTTCTTGTGAACACAGCCGTCTCAAATATTGGGGTGGCTGTCTGTTTTTGATTTTAATTTCCGTAAGCTATAGGACCAAAAGTGGAAGTGCCATAGGCTGTGTTGCTTTGTTTCTTTCGTGTTTCAGGAAACACCATACACTTCTCCAGGGTGGCTGCTGGCAATTTACATCCTGCCAATCAGCATAACAAGGCTCCCTGTTCTCCATATCCTGTCCTACCTTTCTGGATTTTACACTTTTTTCAGATGGCCCTTTTGCCAGGGGGGCAGTGAGACTTCATTGTAGTGCAGATTTCATTTACAGGCTTGCTTGGTTGGCCAAAAAGGGCGTATGCGTTTTTTCCTGAATATATTCAGGAAAAAACGCATACGCCCTTTTTGGCCAAGTGCATCATTGTCGACGTTCTGCCTCTTTTCCTATGCTTTCAGGGCAATTCCAGTCTACCCCCTGCAATCGTTTTCCTGAAATTCTGCCCCGCTTTCAAGTCCCCTTCGCAGGCTTACTTCAATATATTTTTGGAGGAAAGCTGTCATTTATAACTCTGCAGGTTTGTGAATTACAGTGCCCCTGAGCTCCTTTCTTCAACTCGCTTTCTTGTGAGCTGGGCACAAAACCGCAGGATTGCTTCAGGCCCTAATCTGTTTCTAGCAGGGCACACTGAGCCTTTGTTTAATTCCTCTTCCTGGTGGGCAATGAGCGTTACATTTGCCCGTGCAGACACCTACAGCTAGTCTCTCATTGGTTCTCCCTATTCCTGTTCATTTTGCACAGAAATTGCAAGCTGTGCCAAAGAGGAGGTTAAAGGCACTGACTCTCCAAGCGGGGAGAGTGTTAGTAAAGCATCTGGAATGGTGAACCCGAGGACCAGGATACGAAAACTGAGATGCATTTTAAATCATTTCCCAATCACATGGTGGACGATACTCTTGGTTTCCCATGCATGTTTTAGCTGGAGGAAGAATCCCTTGAACCTGGAGAGTTGGGACCCATGGAATGGGTACCATGCAGTATGACTTCAAAGGGTCTGCATTTGCTCACCGAAACTCACCAATGCTATCAGCCTGAAGTGTCCAGCCTTATGTCTCAACCAGCTCTGGGTGTAGATGTGTTAAATCCCGGTTGCATCACATGCCCTGAGTGAATTATTTAAGAATTGCTCTCTATTTCACTGTCTTTATGATTTTTTTTTGAAATTTATTTTGATAATGGGATTTATCGGATTTTCACTGCTGCATTTATGCCGCTGTACACACGCTTGATTCTCTTACGGAGACATATATATCCATGGGTTTTAAGATTCTTCCTAGTCAGGTATATTCCTAGGCGTTGAATATGTGGTGTTGGGTCCATTTCGTTGAGCAAGGAGTAGGTCTTGTCTATTACATATTTGGCTTATGGAAAGTTATCTGTGCTAATTTCAGTCTCTGGTTTATGAAGCACCCCAACGCACCTTTCCCCATAAGCAAGCACTAGTTGGTTTTCTAAATTTGAGACCCTGTTCTGTTTTGTAATTCAGTTCATGTGTAGTCAAGTTTACATTCCGTGTATTAGTGATATCTTATGATGTTTCTTTTTCTGTGTGACGTAGTTCACGTAGAATCACCGTACCTGCATCCACTCACTATGCCGCTACGGGCCTGATGACACAGATTTCATTGCTGAGTGATATTGCATTGTACGTACGTGCCACAACTTCTTTATCCATATTTTGCTTTCTGGGATATTTACCTGTTACTGTAGACGAGCTTCTTGTGAACACAGCCGTCCCAAATATTGGGGTGGCTGTCTGTTTTTGATTTTAATTTCCGTAAGCTATAGGACCATAAGTGGAAGTGCCATAGACTGTGTTGCTTTGTTTCTTATGTGTTTCAGGAAACACCATACACTTCTCCAGGCTGGCTGCTGGCAATTTACATCCTGCCAATCAGCATAACAAGGCTCCCTGTTCTCCATATCCTGTCCTACCTTTCTAGATTTTACACTTTTTTCAGATGGCCCTCTTGCCCGGGGGGCAGTGAGACTTCATTGTAGTGCAGATTTCCTTTACAGGCTTGCTTGGTTGGCCAAAAAGGGCGTATGCGTTTTTTCCTGAATATATTCAGGAAAAAACGCATACGCCCTTTTTGGCCAAGTGCATCATTGTCGACGTTCTGCCTCTTTTCCTATGCTTTCAGGGCAATTCCAGTCTACCCCCTGCAATCGTTTTCCTGAAATTCTGCCCCGCTTTCAAGTCCCCTTCGCAGGCTTACTTCAATATATTTTTGGAGGAAAGCTGTCATTTATAACTCTGCAGGTTTGTGAATTACAGTGCCCCTGAGCTCCTTATTTCAACTCGCTTTCTTGTGAGCTGGGCACAAAACCGCAGGATTGCTTCAGGCCCTAATCTGTTTCCAGCAGGGCACACTGAGCCTTTGTTTAATTCCTCTTCCTGGTGGGCAATGAGCGTTACATTTGCCCGTGCAGACACCTACAGCTAGTCTCTCATTGGTTCTCCCTATTCCTGTTCATTTTGCACAGAAATTGCAAGCTGTGCCAAAGAGGAGGTTAAAGGCACTGACTCTCCAAGCGGGGAGAGTGTTAGTAAAGCATCTGGAATGGTGAACCCGAGGACCAGGATACGAAAACTGAGATGCATTTTAAATCATTTCCCAATCACATGGTGGACGATACTCTTGGTTTCCCATGCATGTTTTAGCTGGAGGAAGAATCCCTTGAACCTGGAGAGTTGGGACCCATGGAATGGGTACCATGCAGTATGACTTCAAAGGGTCTGCATTTGCTCACCGAAACTCACCAATGCTATCAGCCTGAAGTGTCCAGCCTTATGTCTCAACCAGCTCTGGGTGTAGATGTGTTAAATCCTGGTTGCATCACATGCCCTGAGTGAATTATTTAAGAATTGCTCTCTATTTCACTGTCTTTATGATTTTTTTTTGAAATTTATTTTGATAATGGGATTTATCGGATTTTCACTGCTGCGTTTATGCCGCTGTACACACGCTTGATTCTCTTACGGAGACATATATATCCATGGGTTTTAAGATTCTTCCTATTCAGGTATATTCCTAGGCGTTGAATATGTGGTGTTGGGTCCATTTCGTTGAGCAAGGAGTAGGTCTTGTCTATTACATATTTGGCTTATGGAAAGTTATCTGTGCTAATTTCAGTCTCTGGTTTTATGAAGCACCCCAACGCACCTTTCCCCATAAGCAAGCACTAGTTGGTTTTCTAAATTTGAGACCCTGTTCTGTTTTGTAATTCAGTTCATGTGTAGTCAAGTTTACATTCCGTGTATTAGTGATATCTTATGATGTTTCTTTTTCTGTGTGACGTAGTTCACGTAGAATCACCGTACCTGCATCCACTCACTATGCCGCTACGGGCCTGATGACACAGATTTCATTGCTGAGTGATATTGCATTGTACGTACGTGCCACAACTTCTTTATCCATATTTTGCTTTCTGGGATATTTACCTGTTACTGTAGACGAGCTTCTTGTGAACACAGCCGTCCCAAATATTGGGGTGGCTGTCTGTTTTTGATTTTAATTTCCGTAAGCTATAGGACCATAAGTGGAAGTGCCATAGACTGTGTTGCTTTGTTTCTTATGTGTTTCAGGAAACACCATACACTTCTCCAGGCTGGCTGCTGGCAATTTACATCCTGCCAATCAGCATAACAAGGCTCCCTGTTCTCCATATCCTGTCCTACCTTTCTGGATTTTACACTTTTTTCAGATGGCCCTCTTGCCCGGGGGGCAGTGAGACTTCATTGTAGTGCAGATTTCCTTTACAGGCTTGCTTGGTTGGCCAAAAAGGGCGTATGCGTTTTTTCCTGAATATATTCAGGAAAAAACGCATACGCCCTTTTTGGCCAAGTGCATCATTGTCGACGTTCTGCCTCTTTTCCTATGCTTTCAGGGCAATTCCAGTCTACCCCCTGCAATCGTTTTCCTGAAATTCTGCCCCGCTTTCAAGTCCCCTTCGCAGGCTTACTTCAATATATTTTTGGAGGATAGCTGTCATTTATAACTCTGCAGGTTTGTGAATTACAGTGCCCCTGAGCTCCTTTCTTCAACTCGCTTTCTTGTGAACTGGGCACAAAACCGCAGGATTGCTTCAGGCCCTAATCTGTTTCGGGCAGGGCATGCTGAGCCTTTGGTAAATTCCTCTTCCTGGTGGGAAATGAGCGTTACATTTGCCCGTGCAGACACCTACAGCTAGTCTCTCATTGGTTCTCCCTATTCCTGTTCATCTTGCACAGAAATTGCAAGCTGTGCCAAACAGGAGGTTAAAGGCACTGACTCTCCAAGCAGGGAGACTGTTAGTAAATCATCTGGAATGGTGAACCCGAGGACCAGGATACGAAAACTGAGATGCATTTTAAATCATTTCCCCATAACACGGTGGACCATACTGTGGGTTTCACATGCATGTTTTAGCTGGAGGAAGAATCCCTTGAACCTGAAGAGTTGGGACCCATGGAATAGGTACCATACAGTATGACTTCAAAGGGTGTGCATTTGCTCACCTAAACTCACCAATGCTATCAGCCTGAAGTGTCCAGCCTTATGTCTCAACCAGCTCTGGGTGTAGATGTGGTCAATCCCGGTTGCATCACATGCCCTGAGTGAATTATTTAAGAATTGCTCTCTATTTCACTGTCTTTGTGTTTTGTTTTCGAAATTTATTTTGATAATGGGATTTATCGGATTTTCACTGCTGCCTTTTGGCCGCTGTACACACCCTTGATTCTCTTACGGAGACATATATATCCATGGGTTTTAAGATTCTTCCTAGTCAGGTATATTCCTAGGCGTTGAATATGTGGTGTTGGGTCCATTTCGTTGAGCAAGGAGTAGGTCTTGTCTATTACATATTTGGCTTATGGAAAGTTATCTGTGCTAATTTCAGTCTCTGGTTTTATGAAGCACCCCAACGCACCTTTCCCCATAAGCAAGCACTAGTTGGTTTTCTAAATTTGAGACCCTGTTCTGTTTTGTAATTCAGTTCATGTGTAGTCAAGTTTACATTCCGTGTATTAGTGATATCTTATGATGTTTCTTTTTCTGTGTGACGTAGTTCACGTAGAATCACCGTACCTGCATCCACTCACTATGCCGCTACGGGCCTGATGACACAGATTTCATTGCTGAGTGATATTGCATTGTACGTACGTGCCACAACTTCTTTATCCATATTTTGCTTTCTGGGATATTTACCTGTTACTGTAGACGAGCTTCTTGTGAACACAGCCGTCCCAAATATTGGGGTGGCTGTCTGTTTTTGATTTTAATTTCCGTAAGCTATAGGACCATAAGTGGAAGTGCCATAGACTGTGTTGCTTTGTTTCTTATGTGTTTCAGGAAACACCATACACTTCTCCAGGCTGGCTGCTGGCAATTTACATCCTGCCAATCAGCATAACAAGGCTCCCTGTTCTCCATATCCTGTCCTACCTTTCTGGATTTTACACTTTTTTCAGATGGCCCTCTTGCCCGGGGGGCAGTGAGACTTCATTGTAGTGCAGATTTCCTTTACAGGCTTGCTTGGTTGGCCAAAAAGGGCGTATGCGTTTTTTCCTGAATATATTCAGGAAAAAACGCATACGCCCTTTTTGGCCAAGTGCATCATTGTCGACGTTCTGCCTCTTTTCCTATGCTTTCAGGGCAATTCCAGTCTACCCCCTGCAATCGTTTTCCTGAAATTCTGCCCCGCTTTCAAGTCCCCTTCGCAGGCTTACTTCAATATATTTTTGGAGGATAGCTGTCATTTATAACTCTGCAGGTTTGTGAATTACAGTGCCCCTGAGCTCCTTTCTTCAACTCGCTTTCTTGTGAACTGGGCACAAAACCGCAGGATTGCTTCAGGCCCTAATCTGTTTCGGGCAGGGCATGCTGAGCCTTTGGTAAATTCCTCTTCCTGGTGGGAAATGAGCGTTACATTTGCCCGTGCAGACACCTACAGCTAGTCTCTCATTGGTTCTCCCTATTCCTGTTCATCTTGCACAGAAATTGCAAGCTGTGCCAAACAGGAGGTTAAAGGCACTGACTCTCCAAGCAGGGAGACTGTTAGTAAATCATCTGGAATGGTGAACCCGAGGACCAGGATACGAAAACTGAGATGCATTTTAAATCATTTCCCCATAACACGGTGGACCATACTGTGGGTTTCACATGCATGTTTTAGCTGGAGGAAGAATCCCTTGAACCTGAAGAGTTGGGACCCATGGAATAGGTACCATACAGTATGACTTCAAAGGGTGTGCATTTGCTCACCTAAACTCACCAATGCTATCAGCCTGAAGTGTCCAGCCTTATGTCTCAACCAGCTCTGGGTGTAGATGTGGTCAATCCCGGTTGCATCACATGCCCTGAGTGAATTATTTAAGAATTGCTCTCTATTTCACTGTCTTTGTGTTTTGTTTTCGAAATTTATTTTGATAATGGGATTTATCGGATTTTCACTGCTGCCTTTCGGCCGCTGTACACACCCTTGATTCTCTTACGGAGACATATATATCCATGGGTTTTAAGATTCTTCCTAGTCAGGTATATTCCTAGGCGTTGAATATGTGGTGTTGGGTCCATTTCGTTGAGCAAGGAGTAGGTCTTGTCTATTACATATTGGGCTTATGGAAAGTTATCTGTGCTAATTTCAGTCTCTGGTTTTATGCAGCACCCCAAGGCACCTTTCCCCATAAGCAAGCACTAGTTGGTTTTCTAAATTTGAGACCCTTTTCTATTTTGTAATTCAGTTCATGTGTAGTCAAGTTTACATTCCGTGTATTCGTGATATCTTATGATGTTTCTTTTTCTGTGTGACGTAGTTCACGTAGAATCACCGTACCTGCATCCACTCACTATGCCGCTATGGGCCTGATGACACAGATTTCATTGCTGAGTGATATTGCATTGTACGTACGTGCCACAAGTTCTTTATCCATTTTTTGCTTTCTGGGATATTTACCTGATACTGTAGACGAGCTTCTTGTGAACACAGCCGTCTCAAATATTGGGGTGGCTGTCTGTTTTTGATTTTAATTTCCGTAAGCTATAGGACCATAAGTGGAAGTGCCATAGGCTGTGTTGCTTTGTTTCTTTCGTGTTTCAGGAAACACCATACACTTCTCCAGGGTGGCTGCTGGCAATTTACATCCTGCCAATCAGCATAACAAGGCTCCCTGTTCTCCATATCCTGTCCTACCTTTCTGGATTTTACACTTTTTTCAGATGGCCCTTTTGCCAGGGGGGCAGTGAGACTTCATTGTAGTGCAGATTTCATTTACAGGCTTGCTTGGTTGGCCAAAAAGGGCGTATGCGTTTTTTCCTGAATATATTCAGGAAAAAACGCATACGCCCTTTTTGGCCAAGTGCATCATTGTCGACGTTCTGCCTCTTTTCCTATGCTTTCAGGGCAATTCCAGTCTACCCCCTGCAATCGTTTTCCTGAAATTCTGCCCCGCTTTCAAGTCCCCTTCGCAGGCTTACTTCAATATATTTTTGGAGGAAAGCTGTCATTTATAACTCTGCAGGTTTGTGAATTACAGTGCCCCTGAGCTCCTTTCTTCAACTCGCTTTCTTGTGAGCTGGGCACAAAACCGCAGGATTGCTTCAGGCCCTAATCTGTTTCCAGCAGGGCACACTGAGCCTTTGTTTAATTCCTCTTCCTGGTGGGCAATGAGCGTTACATTTGCCCGTGCAGACACCTACAGCTAGTCTCTCATTGGTTCTCCCTATTCCTGTTCATTTTGCACAGAAATTGCAAGCTGTGCCAAAGAGGAGGTTAAAGGCACTGACTCTCCAAGCGGGGAGAGTGTTAGTAAAGCATCTGGAATTGTGAACCCGAGGACCAGGATACGAAAACTGAGATGCATTTTAAATCATTTCCCAATCACATGGTGGACGATACTCTTGGTTTCCCATGCATGTTTTAGCTGGAGGAAGAATCCCTTGAACCTGGAGAGTTGGGACCCATGGAATGGGTACCATGCAGTATGACTTCAAAGGGTGTGCATTTGCTCACCGAAACTCACCAATGCTATCAGCCTGAAGTGTCCAGCCTTATGTCTCAACCAGCTCTGGGTGTAGATGTGTTAAATCCCGGTTGCATCACATGCCCTGAGTGAATTATTTAAGAATTGCTCTCTATTTCACTGTCTTTATGATTTTTTTTTGAAATTTATTTTGATAATGGGATTTATCGGATTTTCACTGCTGCGTTTATGCCGCTGTACACACGCTTGATTCTCTTACGGAGACATATATATCCATGGGTTTTAAGATTCTTCCTAGTCAGGTATATTCCTAGGCGTTGAATATGTGGTGTTGGGTCCATTTCGTTGAGCAAGGAGTAGGTCTTGTCTATTACATATTTGGCTTATGGAAAGTTATCTGTGCTAATTTCAGTCTCTGGTTTTATGAAGCACCCCAACGCACCTTTCCCCATAAGCAAGCACTAGTTGGTTTTCTAAATTTGAGACCCTGTTCTGTTTTGTAATTCAGTTCATGTGTAGTCAAGTTTACATTCCGTGTATTAGTGATATCTTATGATGTTTCTTTTTCTGTGTGACGTAGTTCACGTAGAATCACCGTACCTGCATCCACTCACTATGCCGCTACGGGCCTGATGACACAGATTTCATTGCTGAGTGATATTGCATTGTACGTACGTGCCACAACTTCTTTATCCATATTTTGCTTTCTGGGATATTTACCTGTTACTGTAGACGAGCTTCTTGTGAACACAGCCGTCCCAAATATTGGGGTGGCTGTCTGTTTTTGATTTTAATTTCCGTAAGCTATAGGACCATAAGTGGAAGTGCCATAGACTGTGTTGCTTTGTTTCTTATGTGTTTCAGGAAACACCATACACTTCTCCAGGCTGGCTGCTGGCAATTTACATCCTGCCAATCAGCATAACAAGGCTCCCTGTTCTCCATATCCTGTCCTACCTTTCTGGATTTTACACTTTTTTCAGATGGCCCTCTTGCCCGGGGGGCAGTGAGACTTCATTGTAGTGCAGATTTCCTTTACAGGCTTGCTTGGTTGGCCAAAAAGGGCGTATGCGTTTTTTCCTGAATATATTCAGGAAAAAACGCATACGCCCTTTTTGGCCAAGTGCATCATTGTCGACGTTCTGCCTCTTTTCCTATGCTTTCAGGGCAATTCCAGTCTACCCCCTGCAATCGTTTTCCTGAAATTCTGCCCCGCTTTCAAGTCCCCTTCGCAGGCTTACTTCAATATATTTTTGGAGGATAGCTGTCATTTATAACTCTGCAGGTTTGTGAATTACAGTGCCCCTGAGCTCCTTTCTTCAACTCGCTTTCTTGTGAACTGGGCACAAAACCGCAGGATTGCTTCAGGCCCTAATCTGTTTCGGGCAGGGCATGCTGAGCCTTTGGTAAATTCCTCTTCCTGGTGGGAAATGAGCGTTACATTTGCCCGTGCAGACACCTACAGCTAGTCTCTCATTGGTTCTCCCTATTCCTGTTCATCTTGCACAGAAATTGCAAGCTGTGCCAAACAGGAGGTTAAAGGCACTGACTCTCCAAGCAGGGAGACTGTTAGTAAATCATCTGGAATGGTGAACCCAAGGACCAGGATACGAAAACTGAGATGCATTTTAAATCATTTCCCCATAACACGGTGGACCATACTGTGGGTTTCACATGCATGTTTTAGCTGGAGGAAGAATCCCTTGAACCTGAAGAGTTGGGACCCATGGAATAGGTACCATACAGTATGACTTCAAAGGGTGTGCATTTGCTCACCTAAACTCACCAATGCTATCAGCCTGAAGTGTCCAGCCTTATGTCTCAACCAGCTCTGGGTGTAGATGTGGTCAATCCCGGTTGCATCACATGCCCTGAGTGAATTATTTAAGAATTGCTCTCTATTTCACTGTCTTTGTGTTTTGTTTTCGAAATTTATTTTGATAATGGGATTTATCGGATTTTCACTGCTGCCTTTCGGCCGCTGTACACACCCTTGATTCTCTTACGGAGACATATATATCCATGGGTTTTAAGATTCTTCCTAGTCAGGTATATTCCTAGGCGTTGAATATGTGGTGTTGGGTCCATTTCGTTGAGCAAGGAGTAGGTCTTGTCTATTACATATTGGGCTTATGGAAAGTTATCTGTGCTAATTTCAGTCTCTGGTTTTATGCAGCACCCCAAGGCACCTTTCCCCATAAGCAAGCACTAGTTGGTTTTCTAAATTTGAGACCCTTTTCTATTTTGTAATTCAGTTCATGTGTAGTCAAGTTTACATTCCGTGTATTCGTGATATCTTATGATGTTTCTTTTTCTGTGTGACGTAGTTCACGTAGAATCACCGTACGTGCATCCACTCACTATGCCGCTATGGGCCTGATGACACAGATTTCATTGCTGAGTGATATTGCATTGTACGTACGTGCCACAAGTTCTTTATCCATTTTTTGCTTTCTGGGATATTTACCTGATACTGTAGACGAGCTTCTTGTGAACACAGCCGTCTCAAATATTGGGGTGGCTGTCTGTTTTTGATTTTAATTTCCGTAAGCTATAGGACCATAAGTGGAAGTGCCATAGGCTGTGTTGCTTTGTTTCTTTCGTGTTTCAGGAAACACCATACACTTCTCCAGGGTGGCTGCTGGCAATTTACATCCTGCCAATCAGCATAACAAGGCTCCCTGTTCTCCATATCCTGTCCTACCTTTCTGGATTTTACACTTTTTTCAGATGGCCCTTTTGCCAGGGGGGCAGTGAGACTTCATTGTAGTGCAGATTTCATTTACAGGCTTGCTTGGTTGGCCAAAAAGGGCGTATGCGTTTTTTCCTGAATATATTCAGGAAAAAACGCATACGCCCTTTTTGGCCAAGTGCATCATTGTCGACGTTCTGCCTCTTTTCCTATGCTTTCAGGGCAATTCCAGTCTACCCCCTGCAATCGTTTTCCTGAAATTCTGCCCCGCTTTCAAGTCCCCTTCGCAGGCTTACTTCAATATATTTTTGGAGGAAAGCTGTCATTTATAACTCTGCAGGTTTGTGAATTACAGTGCCCCTGAGCTCCTTTCTTCAACTCGCTTTCTTGTGAGCTGGGCACAAAACCGCAGGATTGCTTCAGGCCCTAATCTGTTTCCAGCAGGGCACACTGAGCCTTTGTTTAATTCCTCTTCCTGGTGGGCAATGAGCGTTACATTTGCCCGTGCAGACACCTACAGCTAGTCTCTCATTGGTTCTCCCTATTCCTGTTCATTTTGCACAGAAATTGCAAGCTGTGCCAAAGAGGAGGTTAAAGGCACTGACTCTCCAAGCGGGGAGAGTGTTAGTAAAGCATCTGGAATGGTGAACCCGAGGACCAGGATACGAAAACTGAGATGCATTTTAAATCATTTCCCAATCACATGGTGGACGATACTCTTGGTTTCCCATGCATGTTTTAGCTGGAGGAAGAATCCCTTGAACCTGGAGAGTTGGGACCCATGGAATGGGTACCATGCAGTATGACTTCAAAGGGTCTGCATTTGCTCACCGAAACTCACCAATGCTATCAGCCTGAAGTGTCCAGCCTTATGTCTCAACCAGCTCTGGGTGTAGATGTGTTAAATCCCGGTTGCATCACATGCCCTGAGTGAATTATTTAAGAATTGCTCTCTATTTCACTGTCTTTATGATTTTTTTTTGAAATTTATTTTGATAATGGGATTTATCGGATTTTCACTGCTGCGTTTATGCCGCTGTACACACCCTTGATTCTCTTACGGAGACATATATATCCATGGGTTTTAAGATTCTTCCTAGTCAGGTATATTCCTAGGCGTTGAATATGTGGTGTTGGGTCCATTTCGTTGAGCAAGGAGTAGGTCTTGTCTATTACATATTTGGCTTATGGAAAGTTATCTGTGCTAATTTCAGTCTCTGGTTTTATGAAGCACCCCAACGCACCTTTCCCCATAAGCAAGCACTAGTTGGTTTTCTAAATTTGAGACCCTGTTCTGTTTTGTAATTCAGTTCATGTGTAGTCAAGTTTACATTCCGTTTATTAGTGATATCTTATGATGTTTCTTTTTCTGTGTGACGTAGTTCACGTAGAATCACCGTACCTGCATCCACTCACTATGCCGCTACGGGCCTGATGACACAGATTTCATTGCTGAGTGATATTGCATTGTACGTACGTGCCACAACTTCTTTATCCATATTTTGCTTTCTGGGATATTTACCTGTTACTGTAGACGAGCTTCTTGTGAACACAGCCGTCCCAAATATTGGGGTGGCTGTCTGTTTTTGATTTTAATTTCCGTAAGCTATAGGACCATAAGTGGAAGTGCCATAGACTGTGTTGCTTTGTTTCTTATGTGTTTCAGGAAACACCATACACTTCTCCAGGCTGGCTGCTGGCAATTTACATCCTGCCAATCAGCATAACAAGGCTCCCTGTTCTCCATATCCTGTCCTACCTTTCTGGATTTTACACTTTTTTCAGATGGCCCTCTTGCCCGGGGGGCAGTGAGACTTCATTGTAGTGCAGATTTCCTTTACAGGCTTGCTTGGTTGGCCAAAAAGGGCGTATGCGTTTTTTCCTGAATATATTCAGGAAAAAACGCATACGCCCTTTTTGGCCAAGTGCATCATTGTCGACGTTCTGCCTCTTTTCCTATGCTTTCAGGGCAATTCCAGTCTACCCCCTGCAATCGTTTTCCTGAAATTCTGCCCCGCTTTCAAGTCCCCTTCGCAGGCTTACTTCAATATATTTTTGGAGGATAGCTGTCATTTATAACTCTGCAGGTTTGTGAATTACAGTGCCCCTGAGCTCCTTTCTTCAACTCGCTTTCTTGTGAACTGGGCACAAAACCGCAGGATTGCTTCAGGCCCTAATCTGTTTCGGGCAGGGCATGCTGAGCCTTTGGTAAATTCCTCTTCCTGGTGGGAAATGAGCGTTACATTTGCCCGTGCAGACACCTACAGCTAGTCTCTCATTGGTTCTCCCTATTCCTGTTCATCTTGCACAGAAATTGCAAGCTGTGCCAAACAGGAGGTTAAAGGCACTGACTCTCCAAGCAGGGAGACTGTTAGTAAATCATCTGGAATGGTGAACCCGAGGACCAGGATACGAAAACTGAGATGCATTTTAAATCATTTCCCCATAACACGGTGGACCATACTGTGGGTTTCACATGCATGTTTTAGCTGGAGGAAGAATCCCTTGAACCTGAAGAGTTGGGACCCATGGAATAGGTACCATACAGTATGACTTCAAAGGGTGTGCATTTGCTCACCTAAACTCACCAATGCTATCAGCCTGAAGTGTCCAGCCTTATGTCTCAACCAGCTCTGGGTGTAGATGTGGTCAATCCCGGTTGCATCACATGCCCTGAGTGAATTATTTAAGAATTGCTCTCTATTTCACTGTCTTTGTGTTTTGTTTTCGAAATTTATTTTGATAATGGGATTTATCGGATTTTCACTGCTGCCTTTCGGCCGCTGTACACACCCTTGATTCTCTTACGGAGACATATATATCCATGGGTTTTAAGATTCTTCCTAGTCAGGTATATTCCTAGGCGTTGAATATGTGGTGTTGGGTCCATTTCGTTGAGCAAGGAGTAGGTCTTGTCTATTACATATTGGGCTTATGGAAAGTTATCTGTGCTAATTTCAGTCTCTGGTTTTATGCAGCACCCCAAGGCACCTTTCCCCATAAGCAAGCACTAGTTGGTTTTCTAAATTTGAGACCCTTTTCTATTTTGTAATTCAGTTCATGTGTAGTCAAGTTTACATTCCGTGTATTCGTGATATCTTATGATGTTTCTTTTTCTGTGTGACGTAGTTCACGTAGAATCACCGTACGTGCATCCACTCACTATGCCGCTATGGGCCTGATGACACAGATTTCATTGCTGAGTGATATTGCATTGTACGTACGTGCCACAAGTTCTTTATCCATTTTTTGCTTTCTGGGATATTTACCTGATACTGTAGACGAGCTTCTTGTGAACACAGCCGTCTCAAATATTGGGGTGGCTGTCTGTTTTTGATTTTAATTTCCGTAAGCTATAGGACCATAAGTGGAAGTGCCATAGGCTGTGTTGCTTTGTTTCTTTCGTGTTTCAGGAAACACCATACACTTCTCCAGGGTGGCTGCTGGCAATTTACATCCTGCCAATCAGCATAACAAGGCTCCCTGTTCTCCATATCCTGTCCTACCTTTCTGGATTTTACACTTTTTTCAGATGGCCCTTTTGCCAGGGGGGCAGTGAGACTTCATTGTAGTGCAGATTTCATTTACAGGCTTGCTTGGTTGGCCAAAAAGGGCGTATGCGTTTTTTCCTGAATATATTCAGGAAAAAACGCATACGCCCTTTTTGGCCAAGTGCATCATTGTCGACGTTCTGCCTCTTTTCCTATGCTTTCAGGGCAATTCCAGTCTACCCCCTGCAATCGTTTTCCTGAAATTCTGCCCCGCTTTCAAGTCCCCTTCGCAGGCTTACTTCAATATATTTTTGGAGGAAAGCTGTCATTTATAACTCTGCAGGTTTGTGAATTACAGTGCCCCTGAGCTCCTTTCTTCAACTCGCTTTCTTGTGAGCTGGGCACAAAACCGCAGGATTGCTTCAGGCCCTAATCGGTTTCCAGCAGGGCACACTGAGCCTTTGTTTAATTCCTCTTCCTGGTGGGCAATGAGCGTTACATTTGCCCGTGCAGACACCTACAGCTAGTCTCTCATTGGTTCTCCCTATTCCTGTTCATTTTGCACAGAAATTGCAAGCTGTGCCAAAGAGGAGGTTAAAGGCACTGACTCTCCAAGCGGGGAGAGTGTTAGTAAAGCATCTGGAATGGTGAACCCGAGGACCAGGATACGAAAACTGAGATGCATTTTAAATTATTTCCCAATCACATGGTGGACGATACTCTTGGTTTCCCATGCATGTTTTAGCTGGAGGAAGAATCCCTTGAACCTGGAGAGTTGGGACCCATGGAATGGGTACCATGCAGTATGACTTCAAAGGGTCTGCATTTGCTCACCGAAACTCACCAATGCTATCAGCCTGAAGTGTCCAGCCTTATGTCTCAACCAGCTCTGGGTGTAGATGTGTTAAATCCCGGTTGCATCACATGCCCTGAGTGAATTATTTAAGAATTGCTCTCTATTTCACTGTCTTTATGATTTTTTTTTGAAATTTATTTTGATAATGGGATTTATCGGATTTTCACTGCTGCGTTTATGCCGCTGTACACACGCTTGATTCTCTTACGGAGACATATATATCCATGGGTTTTAAGATTCTTCCTAGTCAGGTATATTCCTAGGCGTTGAATATGTGGTGTTGGGTCCATTTCGTTGAGCAAGGAGTAGGTCTTGTCTATTACATATTTGGCTTATGGAAAGTTATCTGTGCTAATTTCAGTCTCTGGTTTTATGAAGCACCCCAACGCACCTTTCCCCATAAGCAAGCACTAGTTGGTTTTCTAAATTTGAGACCCTGTTCTGTTTTGTAATTCAGTTCATGTGTAGTCAAGTTTACATTCCGTGTATTAGTGATATCTTATGATGTTTCTTTTTCTGTGTGACGTAGTTCACGTAGAATCACCGTACCTGCATCCACTCACTATGCCGCTACGGGCCTGATGACACAGATTTCATTGCTGAGTGATATTGCATTGTACGTACGTGCCACAACTTCTTTATCCATATTTTGCTTTCTGGGATATTTACCTGTTACTGTAGACGAGCTTCTTGTGAACACAGCCGTCCCAAATATTGGGGTGGCTGTCTGTTTTTGATTTTAATTTCCGTAAGCTATAGGACCATAAGTGGAAGTGCCATAGACTGTGTTGCTTTGTTTCTTATGTGTTTCAGGAAACACCATACACTTCTCCAGGCTGGCTGCTGGCAATTTACATCCTGCCAATCAGCATAACAAGGCTCCCTGTTCTCCATATCCTGTCCTACCTTTCTGGATTTTACACTTTTTTCAGATGGCCCTCTTGCCCGGGGGGCAGTGAGACTTCATTGTAGTGCAGATTTCCTTTACAGGCTTGCTTGGTTGGCCAAAAAGGGCGTATGCGTTTTTTCCTGAATATATTCAGGAAAAAACGCATACGCCCTTTTTGGCCAAGTGCATCATTGTCGACGTTCTGCCTCTTTTCCTATGCTTTCAGGGCAATTCCAGTCTACCCCCTGCAATCGTTTTCCTGAAATTCTGCCCCGCTTTCAAGTCCCCTTCGCAGGCTTACTTCAATATATTTTTGGAGGATAGCTGTCATTTATAACTCTGCAGGTTTGTGAATTACAGTGCCCCTGAGCTCCTTTCTTCAACTCGCTTTCTTGTGAACTGGGCACAAAACCGCAGGATTGCTTCAGGCCCTAATCTGTTTCGGGCAGGGCATGCTGAGCCTTTGGTAAATTCCTCTTCCTGGTGGGAAATGAGCGTTACATTTGCCGGTGCAGACACCTACAGCTAGTCTCTCATTGGTTCTCCCTATTCCTGTTCATCTTGCACAGAAATTGCAAGCTGTGCCAAACAGGAGGTTAAAGGCACTGACTCTCCAAGCAGGGAGACTGTTAGTAAATCATCTGGAATGGTGAACCCGAGGACCAGGATACGAAAACTGAGATGCATTTTAAATCATTTCCCCATAACACGGTGGACCATACTGTGGGTTTCACATGCATGTTTTAGCTGGAGGAAGAATCCCTTGAACCTGAAGAGTTGGGACCCATGGAATAGGTACCATACAGTATGACTTCAAAGGGTGTGCATTTGCTCACCTAAACTCACCAATGCTATCAGCCTGAAGTGTCCAGCCTTATGTCTCAACCAGCTCTGGGTGTAGATGTGGTCAATCCCGGTTGCATCACATGCCCTGAGTGAAATATTTAAGAATTGCTCTCTATTTCACTGTCTTTGTGTTTTGTTTTCGAAATTTATTTTGATAATGGGATTTATCGGATTTTCACTGCTGCCTTTCGGCCGCTGTACACACCCTTGATTCTCTTACGGAGACATATATATCCATGGGTTTTAAGATTCTTCCTAGTCAGGTATATTCCTAGGCGTTGAATATGTGGTGTGGGGTCCATTTCGTTGAGCAAGGAGTAGGTCTTGTCTATTACATATTGGGCTTATGGAAAGTTATCTGTGCTAATTTCAGTCTCTGGTTTTATGCAGCACCCCAAGGCACCTTTCCCCATAAGCAAGCACTAGTTGGTTTTCTAAATTTGAGACCCTTTTCTATTTTGTAATTCAGTTCATGTGTAGTCAAATTTACATTCCGTGTATTCGTGATATCTTATGATGTTTCTTTTTCTGTGTGACGTAGTTCACGTAGAATCACCGTACCTGCATCCACTCACTATGCCGCTATGGGCCTGATGACACAGATTTCATTGCTGAGTGATATTGCATTGTACGTACGTGCCACAAGTTCTTTATCCATTTTTTGCTCTCTGGGATATTTACCTGATACTGTAGACGAGCTTCTTGTGAACACAGCCGTCTCAAATATTGGGGTGGCTGTCTGTTTTTGATGTTAATTTCCGTAAGCTATAGGACCATAAGTGGAAGTGCCATAGGCTGTGTTGCTTTGTTTCTTTCGTGTTTCAGGAAACACCATACACTTCTCCAGGGTGGCTGCTGGCAATTTACATCCTGCCAATCAGCATAACAAGGCTCCCTGTTCTCCATATCCTGTCCTACCTTTCTGGATTTTACACTTTTTTCAGATGGCCCTTTTGCCAGGGGGGCAGTGAGACTTCATTGTAGTGCAGATTTCATTTACAGGCTTGCTTGGTTGGCCAAAAAGGGCGTATGCGTTTTTTCCTGAATATATTCAGGAAAAAACGCATACGCCCTTTTTGGCCAAGTGCATCATTGTCGACGTTCTGCCTCTTTTCCTATGCTTTCAGGGCAATTCCAGTCTACCCCCTGCATTCGTTTTCCTGAAATTCTGCCCCGCTTTCAAGTCCCCTTCGCAGGCTTACTTCAATATATTTTTGGAGGAAAGCTGTCATTTATAACTCTGCAGGTTTGTGAATTACAGTGCCCCTGAGCTCCTTTCTTCAACTCGCTTTCTTGTGAACTGGGCACAAAACCGCAGGATTGCTTCAGGCCCTAATCTGTTTCGGGCAGGGCATGCTGAGCCTTTGGTAAATTCCTCTTCCTGGTGGGAAATGAGCGTTACATTTGCCCGTGCAGACACCTACAGCTAGTCTCTCATTGGTTCTCCCTATTCCTGTTCATCTTGCACAGAAATTGCAAGCTGTGCCAAACAGGAGGTTAAAGGCACTGACTCTCCAAGCAGGGAGACTGTTAGTAAACCATCTGGAATGGTGAACCCGAGGACCAGGATACGAAAACTGAGATGCATTTTAAATCATTTCCCCATAACACGGTGGACCATACTGTGGGTTTCACATGCATGTTTTAGCTGGAGGAAGAATCCCTTGAACCTGAAGAGTTGGGACCCATGGAATAGGTACCATACAGTATGACTTCAAAGGGTGTGCATTTGCTCACCTAAACTCACCAATGCTATCAGCCTGAAGTGTCCAGCCTTATGTCTCAACCAGCTCTGGGTGTAGATGTGGTCAATCCCGGTTGCATCACATGCCCTGAGTGAAATATTTAAGAATTGCTCTCTATTTCACTGTCTTTGTGTTTTGTTTTCGAAATTTATTTTGATAATGGGATTTATCGGATTTTCACTGCTGCCTTTCGGCCGCTGTACACACCCTTGATTCTCTTACGGAGACATATATATCCATGGGTTTTAAGATTCTTCCTAGTCAGGTATATTCCTAGGCGTTGAATATGTGGTGTGGGGTCCATTTCGTTGAGCAAGGAGTAGGTCTTGTCTATTACATATTGGGCTTATGGAAAGTTATCTGTGCTAATTTCAGTCTCTGGTTTTATGCAGCACCCCAAGGCACCTTTCCCCATAAGCAAGCACTAGTTGGTTTTCTAAATTTGAGACCCTTTTCTATTTTGTAATTCAGTTCATGTGTAGTCAAATTTACATTCCGTGTATTCGTGATATCTTATGATGTTTCTTTTTCTGTGTGACGTAGTTCACGTAGAATCACCGTACCTGCATCCACTCACTATGCCGCTATGGGCCTGATGACACAGATTTCATTGCTGAGTGATATTGCATTGTACGTACGTGCCACAAGTTCTTTATCCATTTTTTGCTTTCTGGGATATTTACCTGATACTGTAGACGAGCTTCTTGTGAACACAGCCGTCTCAAATATTGGGGTGGCTGTCTGTTTTTGATGTTAATTTCCGTAAGCTATAGGACCATAAGTGGAAGTGCCATAGGCTGTGTTGCTTTGTTTCTTTCGTGTTTCAGGAAACACCATACACTTCTCCAGGGTGGCTGCTGGCAATTTACATCCTGCCAATCAGCATAACAAGGCTCCCTGTTCTCCATATCCTGTCCTACCTTTCTGGATTTTACACTTTTTTCAGATGGCCCTTTTGCCAGGGGGGCAGTGAGACTTCATTGTAGTGCAGATTTCATTTACAGGCTTGCTTGGTTGGCCAAAAAGGGCGTATGCGTTTTTTCCTGAATATATTCAGGAAAAAACGCATACGCCCTTTTTGGCCAAGTGCATCATTGTCGACGTTCTGCCTCTTTTCCTATGCTTTCAGGGCAATTCCAGTCTACCCCCTGCATTCGTTTTCCTGAAATTCTGCCCCGCTTTCAAGTCCCCTTCGCAGGCTTACTTCAATATATTTTTGGAGGAAAGCTGTCATTTATAACTCTGCAGGTTTGTGAATTACAGTGCCCCTGAGCTCCTTTCTTCAACTCGCTTTCTTGTGAGCTGGGCACAAAACCGCAGGATTGCTTCAGGCCCTAATCTGTTTCCAGCAGGGCACACTGAGCCTTTGTTTAATTCCTCTTCCTGGTGGGCAATGAGCGTTACATTTGCCCGTGCAGACACCTACAGCTAGTCTCTCATTGGTTCTCCCTATTCCTGTTCATTTTGCACAGAAATTGCAAGCTGTGCCAAAGAGGAGGTTAAAGGCACTGACTCTCCAAGCGGGGAGAGTGTTAGTAAAGCATCTGGAATGGTGAACCCGAGGACCAGGATACGAAAACTGAGATGCATTTTAAATCATTTCCCAATCACATGGTGGACGATACTCTTGGTTTCCCATGCATGTTTTAGCTGGAGGAAGAATCCCTTGAACCTGGAGAGTTGGGACCCATGGAATGGGTACCATGCAGTATGACTTCAAAGGGTCTGCATTTGCTCACCGAAACTCACCAATGCTATCAGCCTGAAGTGTCCAGCCTTATGTCTCAACCAGCTCTGGGTGTAGATGTGTTAAATCCCGGTTGCATCACATGCCCTGAGTGAATTATTTAAGAATTGCTCTCTATTTCACTGTCTTTATGATTTTTTTTTGAAATTTATTTTGATAATGGGATTTATCGGATTTTCTCTGCTGCGTTTATGCCGCTGTACACACGCTTTATTCTCTTACGGAGACATATATATCCATGGGTTTTAAGATTCTTCCTAGTCAGGTATATTCCTAGGCGTTGAATATGTGGTGTTGGGTCCATTTCGTTGAGCAAGGATTAGGTCTTGTCTATTACATATTTGGCTTATGGAAAGTTATCTGTGCTAATTTCAGTCTCTGGTTTATGAAGCACCCCAACGCACCTTTCCCCATAAGCAAGCACTAGTTGGTTTTCTAAATTTGAGACCCTGTTCTGTTTTGTAATTCAGTTCATGTGTAGTCAAGTTTACATTCCGTGTATTAGTGATATCTTATGATGTTTCTTTTTCTGTGTGACGTAGTTCACGTAGAATCACCGTACCTGCATCCACTCACTATGCCGCTACGGGCCTGATGACACAGATTTCATTGCTGAGTGATATTGCATTGTACGTACGTGCCACAACTTCTTTATCCATATTTTGCTTTCTGGGATATTTACCTGTTACTGTAGACGAGCTTCTTGTGAACACAGCCGTCCCAAATATTGGGGTGGCTGTCTGTTTTTGATTTTAATTTCCGTAAGCTATAGGACCATAAGTGGAAGTGCCATAGACTGTGTTGCTTTGTTTCTTATGTGTTTCAGGAAACACCATACACTTTTCCAGGCTGGCTGCTGGCAATTTACATCCTGCCAATCAGCATAACAAGGCTCCCTGTTCTCCATATACTGTCCTACCTTTCTGGATTTTACACTTTTTTCAGATGGCCCTCTTGCCCGGGGGGCAGTGAGACTTCATTGTAGTGCAGATTTCCTTTACAGGCTTTCTTGGTTGGCTAAAAAGGGCGTATGCGTTTTTTCCTGAATATATTCAGGAAAAAACGCATACGCCCTTTTTGGCCAAGTGCATCATTGTCGACGTTCTGCCTCTTTTCCTATGCTTTCAGGGCAATTCCAGTCTACCCCCTGCAATCGTTTTCCTGAAATTCTGCCCCGCTTTCAAGTCCCCTTCGCAGGCTTACTTCAATATATTTTTGGAGGATAGCTGTCATTTATAACTCTGCAGGTTTGTGAATTACAGTGCCCCTGAGCTCCTTTCTTCAACTCGCTTTCATGTGAACTGGGCACAAAACCGCAGGATTGCTTCAGGCCCTAATCTGTTTCGGGCAGGGCATGCTGAGCCTTTGGTAAATTCCTCTTCCTGGTGGGAAATGAGCGTTACATTTGCCCGTGCAGACACCTACAGCTAGTCTCTCATTGGTTCTCCCTATTCCTGTTCATCTTGCACAGAAATTGCAAGCTGTGCCAAACAGGAGGTTAAAGGCACTGACTCTCCAAGCAGGGAGACTGTTAGTAAATCATCTGGAATGGTGAACCCGAGGACCAGGATACGAAAACTGAGATGCATTTTAAATCATTTCCCCATAACACGGTGGACCATACTGTGGGTTTCACATGCATGTTTTAGCTGGAGGAAGAATCCCTTGAACCTGAAGAGTTGGGACCCATGGAATAGGTACCATACAGTATGACTTCAAAGGGTGTGCATTTGCTCACCTAAACTCACCAATGCTATCAGCCTGAAGTGTCCAGCCTTATGTCTCAACCAGCTCTGGGTGTAGATGTGGTCAATCCCGGTTGCATCACATGCCCTGAGTGAATTATTTAAGAATTGCTCTCTATTTCACTGTCTTTGTGTTTTGTTTTCGAAATTTATTTTGATAATGGGATTTATCGGATTTTCACTGCTGCCTTTCGGCCGCTGTACACACCCTTGATTCTCTTACGGAGACATATATATCTATGGGTTTTAAGATTCTTCCTAGTCAGGTATATTCCTAGGCGTTGAATATGTGGTGTGGGGTCCATTTCGTTGAGCAAGGAGTAGGTCTTGTCTATTACATATTGGGCTTATGGAAAGTTATCTGTGCTAATTTCAGTCTCTGGTTTTATGCAGCACCCCAACGCACCTTTCCCCATAAGCAAGCACTAGTTGGTTTTCTAAATTTGAGACCCTTTTCTATTTTGTAATTCAGTTCAAGTGTAGTCAAGTTTACATTCCGTGTATTCGTGATATCTTATGATGTTTCTTTTTCTGTGTGACGTAGTTCACGTAGAATCACCGTACCTGCATCCACTCACTATGCCGCTATGGGCCTGATGACACAGATTTCATTGCTGAGTGATATTGCATTGTACGTACGTGCCACAAGTTCTTTATCCATTTTTTGCTTTCTGGGATATTTACCTGATACTGTAGACGAGCTTCTTGTGAACACAGCCGTCTCAAATATTGGGGTGGCTGTCTGTTTTTGATTTTAATTTCCGTAAGCTATAGGACCAAAAGTGGAAGTGCCATAGGCTGTGTTGCTTTGTTTCTTTCGTGTTTCAGGAAACACCATACACTTCTCCAGGGTGGCTGCTGGCAATTTACATCCTGCCAATCAGCATAACAAGGCTCCCTGTTCTCCATATCCTGTCCTACCTTTCTGGATTTTACACTTTTTTCAGATGGCCCTTTTGCCAGGGGGGCAGTGAGACTTCATTGTAGTGCAGATTTCATTTACAGGCTTGCTTGGTTGGCCAAAAAGGGCGTATGCGTTTTTTCCTGAATATATTCAGGAAAAAACGCATACGCCCTTTTTGGCCAAGTGCATCATTGTCGACGTTCTGCCTCTTTTCCTATGCTTTCAGGGCAATTCCAGTCTACCCCCTGCAATCGTTTTCCTGAAATTCTGCCCCGCTTTCAAGTCCCCTTCGCAGGCTTACTTCAATATATTTTTGGAGGAAAGCTGTCATTTATAACTCTGCAGGTTTGTGAATTACAGTGCCCCTGAGCTCCTTTCTTCAACTCGCTTTCTTGTGAGCTGGGCACAAAACCGCAGGATTGCTTCAGGCCCTAATCTGTTTCTAGCAGGGCACACTGAGCCTTTGTTTAATTCCTCTTCCTGGTGGGCAATGAGTGTTACATTTGCCCGTGCAGACACCTACAGCTAGTCTCTCATTGGTTCTCCCTATTCCTGTTCATTTTGCACAGAAATTGCAAGCTGTGCCAAAGAGGAGGTTAAAGGCACTGACTCTCCAAGCGGGGAGAGTGTTAGTAAAGCATCTGGAATGGTGAACCCGAGGACCAGGATACGAAAACTGAGATGCATTTTAAATCATTTCCCAATCACATGGTGGACGATACTCTTGGTTTCCCATGCATGTTTTAGCTGGAGGAAGAATCCCTTGAACCTGGAGAGTTGGGACCCATGGAATGGGTACCATGCAGTATGACTTCAAAGGGTCTGCATTTGCTCACCGAAACTCACCAATGCTATCAGCCTGAAGTGTCCAGCCTTATGTCTCAACCAGCTCTGGGTGTAGATGTGTTAAATCCCGGTTGCATCACATGCCCTGAGTGAATTATTTAAGAATTGCTCTCTATTTCACTGTCTTTATGATTTTTTTTTGAAATTTATTTTGATAATGGGATTTATCGGATTTTCACTGCTGCATTTATGCCGCTGTACACACGCTTGATTCTCTTACGGAGACATATATATCCATGGGTTTTAAGATTCTTCCTAGTCAGGTATATTCCTAGGCGTTGAATATGTGGTGTTGGGTCCATTTCGTTGAGCAAGGAGTAGGTCTTGTCTATTACATATTTGGCTTATGGAAAGTTATCTGTGCTAATTTCAGTCTCTGGTTTATGAAGCACCCCAACGCACCTTTCCCCATAAGCAAGCACTAGTTGGTTTTCTAAATTTGAGACCCTGTTCTGTTTTGTAATTCAGTTCATGTGTAGTCAAGTTTACATTCCGTGTATTAGTGATATCTTATGATGTTTCTTTTTCTGTGTGACGTAGTTCACGTAGAATCACCGTACCTGCATCCACTCACTATGCCGCTACGGGCCTGATGACACAGATTTCATTGCTGAGTGATATTGCATTGTACGTACGTGCCACAACTTCTTTATCCATATTTTGCTTTCTGGGATATTTACCTGTTACTGTAGACGAGCTTCTTGTGAACACAGCCGTCCCAAATATTGGGGTGGCTGTCTGTTTTTGATTTTAATTTCCGTAAGCTATAGGACCATAAGTGGAAGTGCCATAGACTGTGTTGCTTTGTTTCTTATGTGTTTCAGGAAACACCATACACTTCTCCAGGCTGGCTGCTGGCAATTTACATCCTGCCAATCAGCATAACAAGGCTCCCTGTTCTCCATATCCTGTCCTACCTTTCTGGATTTTACACTTTTTTCAGATGGCCCTCTTGCCCGGGGGGCAGTGAGACTTCATTGTAGTGCAGATTTCCTTTACAGGCTTGCTTGGTTGGCCAAAAAGGGCGTATGCGTTTTTTCCTGAATATATTCAGGAAAAAACGCATACGCCCTTTTTGGCCAAGTGCATCATTGTCGACGTTCTGCCTCTTTTCCTATGCTTTCAGGGCAATTCCAGTCTACCCCCTGCAATCGTTTTCCTGAAATTCTGCCCCGCTTTCAAGTCCCCTTCGCAGGCTTACTTCAATATATTTTTGGAGGAAAGCTGTCATTTATAACTCTGCAGGTTTGTGAATTACAGTGCCCCTGAGCTCCTTATTTCAACTCGCTTTCTTGTGAGCTGGGCACAAAACCGCAGGATTGCTTCAGGCCCTAATCTGTTTCCAGCAGGGCACACTGAGCCTTTGTTTAATTCCTCTTCCTGGTGGGCAATGAGCGTTACATTTGCCCGTGCAGACACCTACAGCTAGTCTCTCATTGGTTCTCCCTATTCCTGTTCATTTTGCACAGAAATTGCAAGCTGTGCCAAAGAGGAGGTTAAAGGCACTGACTCTCCAAGCGGGGAGAGTGTTAGTAAAGCATCTGGAATGGTGAACCCGAGGACCAGGATACGAAAACTGAGATGCATTTTAAATCATTTCCCAATCACATGGTGGACGATACTCTTGGTTTCCCATGCATGTTTTAGCTGGAGGAAGAATCCCTTGAACCTGGAGAGTTGGGACCCATGGAATGGGTACCATGCAGTATGACTTCAAAGGGTCTGCATTTGCTCACCGAAACTCACCAATGCTATCAGCCTGAAGTGTCCAGCCTTATGTCTCAACCAGCTCTGGGTGTAGATGTGTTAAATCCTGGTTGCATCACATGCCCTGAGTGAATTATTTAAGAATTGCTCTCTATTTCACTGTCTTTATGATTTTTTTTTGAAATTTATTTTGATAATGGGATTTATCGGATTTTCACTGCTGCGTTTATGCCGCTGTACACACGCTTGATTCTCTTACGGAGACATATATATCCATGGGTTTTAAGATTCTTCCTATTCAGGTATATTCCTAGGCGTTGAATATGTGGTGTTGGGTCCATTTCGTTGAGCAAGGAGTAGGTCTTGTCTATTACATATTTGGCTTATGGAAAGTTATCTGTGCTAATTTCAGTCTCTGGTTTTATGAAGCACCCCAACGCACCTTTCCCCATAAGCAAGCACTAGTTGGTTTTCTAAATTTGAGACCCTGTTCTGTTTTGTAATTCAGTTCATGTGTAGTCAAGTTTACATTCCGTGTATTAGTGATATCTTATGATGTTTCTTTTTCTGTGTGACGTAGTTCACGTAGAATCACCGTACCTGCATCCACTCACTATGCCGCTACGGGCCTGATGACACAGATTTCATTGCTGAGTGATATTGCATTGTACGTACGTGCCACAACTTCTTTATCCATATTTTGCTTTCTGGGATATTTACCTGTTACTGTAGACGAGCTTCTTGTGAACACAGCCGTCCCAAATATTGGGGTGGCTGTCTGTTTTTGATTTTAATTTCCGTAAGCTATAGGACCATAAGTGGAAGTGCCATAGACTGTGTTGCTTTGTTTCTTATGTGTTTCAGGAAACACCATACACTTCTCCAGGCTGGCTGCTGGCAATTTACATCCTGCCAATCAGCATAACAAGGCTCCCTGTTCTCCATATCCTGTCCTACCTTTCTGGATTTTACACTTTTTTCAGATGGCCCTCTTGCCCGGGGGGCAGTGAGACTTCATTGTAGTGCAGATTTCCTTTACAGGCTTGCTTGGTTGGCCAAAAAGGGCGTATGCGTTTTTTCCTGAATATATTCAGGGAAAAACGCATACGCCCTTTTTGGCCAAGTGCATCATTGTCGACGTTCTGCCTCTTTTCCTATGCTTTCAGGGCAATTCCAGTCTACCCCCTGCAATCGTTTTCCTGAAATTCTGCCCCGCTTTCAAGTCCCCTTCGCAGGCTTACTTCAATATATTTTTGGAGGATAGCTGTCATTTATAACTCTGCAGGTTTGTGAATTACAGTGCCCCTGAGCTCCTTTCTTCAACTCGCTTTCTTGTGAACTGGGCACAAAACCGCAGGATTGCTTCAGGCCCTAATCTGTTTCGGGCAGGGCATGCTGAGCCCTTGGTAAATTCCTCTTCCTGGTGGGAAATGAGCGTTACATTTGCCCGTGCAGACACCTACAGCTAGTCTCTCATTGGTTCTCCCTATTCCTGTTCATCTTGCACAGAAATTGCAAGCTGTGCCAAACAGGAGGTTAAAGGCACTGACTCTCCAAGCAGGGAGACTGTTAGTAAATCATCTGGAATGGTGAACCCGAGGACCAGGATACGAAAACTGAGATGCATTTTAAATCATTTCCCCATAACACGGTGGACCATACTGTGGGTTTCACATGCATGTTTTAGCTGGAGGAAGAATCCCTTGAACCTGAAGAGTTGGGACCCATGGAATAGGTACCATACAGTATGACTTCAAAGGGTGTGCATTTGCTCACCTAAACTCACCAATGCTATCAGCCTGAAGTGTCCAGCCTTATGTCTCAACCAGCTCTGGGTGTAGATGTGGTCAATCCCGGTTGCATCACATGCCCTGAGTGAATTATTTAAGAATTGCTCTCTATTTCACTGTCTTTGTGTTTTGTTTTCGAAATTTATTTTGATAATGGGATTTATCGGATTTTCACTGCTGCCTTTTGGCCGCTGTACACACCCTTGATTCTCTTACGGAGACATATATATCCATGGGTTTTAATATTCTTCCTAGTCAGGTATATTCCTAGGCGTTGAATATGTGGTGTGGGGTCCATTTCGTTGAGCAAGGAGTAGGTCTTGTCTATTACATATTGGGCTTATGGAAAGTTATCTGTGCTAATTTCAGTCTCTGGTTTTATGAAGCACCCCAACGCACCTTTCCCCATAAGCAAGCACTAGTTGGTTTTCTAAATTTGAGACCCTGTTCTGTTTTGTAATTCAGTTCATGTGTAGTCAAGTTTACATTCCGTGTATTAGTGATATCTTATGATGTTTCTTTTTCTGTGTGACGTAGTTCACGTAGAATCACCGTACCTGCATCCACTCACTATGCCGCTACGGGCCTGATGACACAGATTTCATTGCTGAGTGATATTGCATTGTACGTACGTGCCACAACTTCTTTATCCATATTTTGCTTTCTGGGATATTTACCTGTTACTGTAGACGAGCTTCTTGTGAACACAGCCGTCCCAAATATTGGGGTGGCTGTCTGTTTTTGATTTTAATTTCCGTAAGCTATAGGACCATAAGTGGAAGTGCCATAGACTGTGTTGCTTTGTTTCTTATGTGTTTCAGGAAACACCATACACTTCTCCAGGCTGGCTGCTGGCAATTTACATCCTGCCAATCAGCATAACAAGGCTCCCTGTTCTCCATATCCTGTCCTACCTTTCTGGATTTTACACTTTTTTCAGATGGCCCTCTTGCCCGGGGGGCAGTGAGACTTCATTGTAGTGCAGATTTCCTTTACAGGCTTGCTTGGTTGGCCAAAAAGGGCGTATGCGTTTTTTCCTGAATATATTCAGGAAAAAACGCATACGCCCTTTTTGGCCAAGTGCATCATTGTCGACGTTCTGCCTCTTTTCCTATGCTTTCAGGGCAATTCCAGTCTACCCCCTGCAATCGTTTTCCTGAAATTCTGCCCCGCTTTCAAGTCCCCTTCGCAGGCTTACTTCAATATATTTTTGGAGGATAGCTGTCATTTATAACTCTGCAGGTTTGTGAATTACAGTGCCCCTGAGCTCCTTTCTTCAACTCGCTTTCTTGTGAACTGGGCACAAAACCGCAGGATTGCTTCAGGCCCTAATCTGTTTCGGGCAGGGCATGCTGAGCCTTTGGTAAATTCCTCTTCCTGGTGGGAAATGAGCGTTACATTTGCCCGTGCAGACACCTACAGCTAGTCTCTCATTGGTTCTCCCTATTCCTGTTCATCTTGCACAGAAATTGCAAGCTGTGCCAAACAGGAGGTTAAAGGCACTGACTCTCCAAGCAGGGAGACTGTTAGTAAATCATCTGGAATGGTGAACCCGAGGACCAGGATACGAAAACTGAGATGCATTTTAAATCATTTCCCCATAACACGGTGGACCATACTGTGGGTTTCACATGCATGTTTTAGCTGGAGGAAGAATCCCTTGAACCTGAAGAGTTGGGACCCATGGAATAGGTACCATACAGTATGACTTCAAAGGGTGTGCATTTGCTCACCTAAACTCACCAATGCTATCAGCCTGAAGTGTCCAGCCTTATGTCTCAACCAGCTCTGGGTGTAGATGTGGTCAATCCCGGTTGCATCACATGCCCTGAGTGAATTATTTAAGAATTGCTCTCTATTTCACTGTCTTTGTGTTTTGTTTTCGAAATTTATTTTGATAATGGGATTTATCGGATTTTCACTGCTGCCTTTCGGCCGCTGTACACACCCTTGATTCTCTTACGGAGACATATATATCCATGGGTTTTAAGATTCTTCCTAGTCAGGTATATTCCTAGGCGTTGAATATGTGGTGTGGGGTCCATTTCGTTGAGCAAGGAGTAGGTCTTGTCTATTACATATTGGGCTTATGGAAAGTTATCTGTGCTAATTTCAGTCTCTGGTTTTATGCAGCACCCCAAGGCACCTTTCCCCATAAGCAAGCACTAGTTGGTTTTCTAAATTTGAGACCCTTTTCTATTTTGTAATTCAGTTCATGTGTAGTCAAGTTTACATTCCGTGTATTCGTGATATCTTATGATGTTTCTTTTTCTGTGTGACGTAGTTCACGTAGAATCACCGTACCTGCATCCACTCACTATGCCGCTATGGGCCTGATGACACAGATTTCATTGCTGAGTGATATTGCATTGTACGTACGTGCCACAAGTTCTTTATCCATTTTTTGCTTTCTGGGATATTTACCTGATACTGTAGACGAGCTTCTTGTGAACACAGCCGTCTCAAATATTGGGGTGGCTGTCTGTTTTTGATTTTAATTTCCGTAAGCTATAGGACCATAAGTGGAAGTGCCATAGGCTGTGTTGCTTTGTTTCTTTCGTGTTTCAGGAAACACCATACACTTCTCCAGGGTGGCTGCTGGCAATTTACATCCTGCCAATCAGCATAACAAGGCTCCCTGTTCTCCATATCCTGTCCTACATTTCTGGATTTTACACTTTTTTCAGATGGCCCTTTTGCCAGGGGGGCAGTGAGACTTCATTGTAGTGCAGATTTCATTTACAGGCTTGCTTGGTTGGCCAAAAAGGGCGTATGCGTTTTTTCCTGAATATATTCAGGAAAAAACGCATACGCCCTTTTTGGCCAAGTGCATCATTGTCGACGTTCTGCCTCTTTTCCTATGCTTTCAGGGCAATTCCAGTCTACCCCCTGCAATCGTTTTCCTGAAATTCTGCCCCGCTTTCAAGTCCCCTTCGCAGGCTTACTTCAATATATTTTTGGAGGAAAGCTGTCATTTATAACTCTGCAGGTTTGTGAATTACAGTGCCCCTGAGCTCCTTTCTTCAACTCGCTTTCTTGTGAGCTGGGCACAAAACCGCAGGATTGCTTCAGGCCCTAATCTGTTTCCAGCAGGGCACACTGAGCCTTTGTTTAATTCGTCTTCCTGGTGGGCAATGAGCGTTACATTTGCCCGTGCAGACACCTACAGCTAGTCTCTCATTGGTTCTCCCTATTCCTGTTCATTTTGCACAGAAATTGCAAGCTGTGCCAAAGAGGAGGTTAAAGGCACTGACTCTCCAAGCGGGGAGAGTGTTAGTAAAGCATCTGGAATGGTGAACCCGAGGACCAGGATACGAAAACTGAGATGCATTTTAAATCATTTCCCAATCACATGGTGGACGATACTCTTGGTTTCCCATGCATGTTTTAGCTGGAGGAAGTATCCCTTGAACCTGGAGAGTTGGGACCCATGGAATGGGTACCATGCAGTATGACTTCAAAGGGTCTGCATTTGCTCACCGAAACTCACCAATGCTATCAGCCTGAAGTGTCCAGCCTTATGTCTCAACCAGCTCTGGGTGTAGATGTGTTAAATCCCGGTTGCATCACATGCCCTGAGTGAATTATTTAAGAATTGCTCTCTATTTCACTGTCTTTATGATTTTTTTTTGAAATTTATTTTGATAATGGGATTTATCGGATTTTCACTGCTGCGTTTATGCCGCTGTACACACGCTTGATTCTCTTACGGAGACATATATATCCATGGGTTTTAAGATTCTTCCTAGTCAGGTATATTCCTAGGCGTTGAATATGTGGTGTTGGGTCCATTTCGTTGAGCAAGGAGTAGGTCTTGTCTATTACATATTTGGCTTATGGAAAGTTATCTGTGCTAATTTCAGTCTCTGGTTTTATGAAGCACCCCAACGCACCTTTCCCCATAAGCAAGCACTAGTTGGTTTTCTAAATTTGAGACCCTGTTCTGTTTTGTAATTCAGTTCATGTGTAGTCAAGTTTACATTCCGTGTATTAGTGATATCTTATGATGTTTCTTTTTCTGTGTGACGTAGTTCACGTAGAATCACCATACCTGCATCCACTCACTATGCCGCTACGGGCCTGATGACACAGATTTCATTGCTGAGTGATATTGCATTGTACGTACGTGCCACAACTTCTTTATCCATATTTTGCTTTCTGGGATATTTACCTGTTACTGTAGACGAGCTTCTTGTGAACACAGCCGTCCCAAATATTGGGGTGGCTGTCTGTTTTTGATTTTAATTTCCGTAAGCTATAGGACCATAAGTGGAAGTGCCATAGACTGTGTTGCTTTGTTTCTTATGTGTTTCAGGAAACACCATACACTTCTCCAGGCTGGCTGCTGGCAATTTACATCCTGCCAATCAGCATAACAAGGCTCCCTGTTCTCCATATCCTGTCCTACCTTTCTGGATTTTACACTTTTTTCAGATGGCCCTCTTGCCCGGGGGGCAGTGAGACTTCATTGTGTTGCAGATTTCCTTTACAGGCTTGCTTGGTTGGCCAAAAAGGGCGTATGCGTTTTTTCCTGAATATATTCAGGAAAAAACGCATACGCCCTTTTTGGCCAAGTGCATCATTGTCGACGTTCTGCCTCTTTTCCTATGCTTTCAGGGCAATTCCAGTCTACCCCCTGCAATCGTTTTCCTGAAATTCTGCCCCGCTTTCAAGTCCCCTTCGCAGGCTTACTTCAATATATTTTTGGAGGATAGCTGTCATTTATAACTCTGCAGGTTTGTGAATTACAGTGCCCCTGAGCTCCTTTCTTCAACTCGCTTTCTTGTGAACTGGGCACAAAACCGCAGGATTGCTTCAGGCCCTAATCTGTTTCGGGCAGGGCATGCTGAGCCTTTGGTAAATTCCTCTTCCTGGTGGGAAATGAGCGTTACATTTGCCCGTGCAGACACCTACAGCTAGTCTCTCATTGGTTCTCCCTATTCCTGTTCATCTTGCACAGAAATTGCAAGCTGTGCCAAACAGGAGGTTAAAGGCACTGACTCTCCAAGCAGGGAGACTGTTAGTAAATCATCTGGAATGGTGAACCCGAGGACCAGGATACGAAAACTGAGATGCATTTTAAATCATTTCCCCATAACACGGTGGACCATACTGTGGGTTTCACATGCATGTTTTAGCTGGAGGAAGAATCCCTTGAACCTGAAGAGTTGGGACCCATGGAATAGGTACCATACAGTATGACTTCAAAGGGTGTGCATTTGCTCACCTAAACTCACCAATGCTATCAGCCTGAAGTGTCCAGCCTTATGTCTCAACCAGCTCTGGGTGTAGATGTGGTCAATCCCGGTTGCATCACATGCCCTGAGTGAATTATTTAAGAATTGCTCTCTATTTCACTGTCTTTGTGTTTTGTTTTCGAAATTTATTTTGATAATGGGATTTATCGGATTTTCACTGCTGCCTTTCGGCCGCTGTACACACCCTTGATTCTCTTACGGAGACATATATATCCATGGGTTTTAAGATTCTTCCTAGTCAGGTATATTCCTAGGCGTTGAATATGTGGTGTTGGTTCCATTTCGTTGAGCAAGGAGTAGGTCTTGTCTATTACATATTGGGCTTATGGAAAGTTATCTGTGCTAATTTCAGTCTCTGGTTTTATGCAGCACCCCAAGGCACCTTTCCCCATAAGCAAGCACTAGTTGGTTTTCTAAATTTGAGACCCTTTTCTATTTTGTAATTCAGTTCATGTGTAGTCAAGTTTACATTCCGTGTATTCGTGATATCTTATGATGTTTCTTTTTCTGTGTGACGTAGTTCACGTAGAATCACCGTACCTGCATCCACTCACTATGCCGCTATGGGCCTGATGACACAGATTTCATTGCTGAGTGATATTGCATTGTACGTACGTGCCACAAGTTCTTTATCCATTTTTTGCTTTCTGGGATATTTACCTGATACTGTAGACGAGCTTCTTGTGAACACAGCCGTCTCAAATATTGGGGTGGCTGTCTGTTTTTGATTTTAATTTCCGTAAACTATAGGACCATAAGTGGAAGTGCCATAGGCTGTGTTGCTTTGTTTCTTTCGTGTTTCAGGAAACACCATACACTTCTCCAGGGTGGCTGCTGGCAATTTACATCCTGCCAATCAGCATAACAAGGCTCCCTGTTCTCCATATCCTGTCCTACCTTTCTGGATTTTACACTTTTTTCAGATGGCCCTTTTGCCAGGGGGGCAGTGAGACTTCATTGTAGTGCAGATTTCATTTACAGGCTTGCTTGGTTGGCCAAAAAGGGCGTATGCGTTTTTTCCTGAATATATTCAGGAAAAAACGCATACGCCCTTTTTGGCCAAGTGCATCATTGTCGACGTTCTGCCTCTTTTCCTATGCTTTCAGGGCAATTCCAGTCTACCCCCTGCAATCGTTTTCCTGAAATTCTGCCCCGCTTTCAAGTCCCCTTCGCAGGCTTACTTCAATATATTTTTGGAGGAAAGCTGTCATTTATAACTCTGCAGGTTTGTGAATTACAGTGCCCCTGAGCTCCTTTCTTCAACTCGCTTTCTTGTGAGCTGGGCACAAAACCGCAGGATTGCTTCAGGCCCTAATCTGTTTCCAGCAGGGCACACTGAGCCTTTGTTTAATTCCTCTTCCTGGTGGGCAATGAGCGTTACATTTGCCCGTGCAGACACCTACAGCTAGTCTCTCATTGGTTCTCCCTATTCCTGTTCATTTTGCACAGAAATTGCAAGCTGTGCCAAAGAGGAGGTTAAAGGCACTGACTCTCCAAGCGGGGAGAGTGTTAGTAAAGCATCTGGAATGGTGAACCCGAGGACCAGGATACGAAAACTGAGATGCATTTTAAATCATTTCCCAATCACATGGTGGACGATACTCTTGGTTTCCCATGCATGTTTTAGCTGGAGGAAGAATCCCTTGAACCTGGAGAGTTGGGACCCATGGAATGGGTACCATGCAGTATGACTTCAAAGGGTCTGCATTTGCTCACCGAAACTCACCAATGCTATCAGCCTGAAGTGTCCAGCCTTATGTCTCAACCAGCTCTGGCTGTAGATGTGTTAAATCCCGGTTGCATCACATGCCCTGAGTGAATTATTTAAGAATTGCTCTCTATTTCACTGTCTTTATGATTTTTTTTTGAAATTTATTTTGATAATGGGATTTATCGGATTTTCACTGCTGCGTTTATGCCGCTGTACACACGCTTGATTCTCTTACGGAGACATATATATCCATGGGTTTTAAGATTCTTCCTAGTCAGGTATATTCCTAGGCGTTGAATATGTGGTGTTGGGTCCATTTCGTTGAGCAAGGAGTAGGTCTTGTCTATTACATATTTGGCTTATGGAAAGTTATCTGTGCTAATTTCAGTCTCTGGTTTTATGAAGCACCCCAACGCACCTTTCCCCATAAGCAAGCACTAGTTGGTTTTCTAAATTTGAGACCCTGTTCTGTTTTGTAATTCAGTTCATGTGTAGTCAAGTTTACATTCCGTGTATTAGTGATATCTTATGATGTTTCTTTTTCTGTGTGACGTAGTTCACGTAGAATCACCGTACCTGCATCCACTCACTATGCCGCTACGGGCCTGATGACACAGATTTCATTGCTGAGTGATATTGCATTGTACGTACGTGCCACAACTTCTTTATCCATATTTTGCTTTCTGGGATATTTACCTGTTACTGTAGACGAGCTTCTTGTGAACACAGCCGTCCCAAATATTGGGGTGGCTGTCTGTTTTTGATTTTAATTTCCGTAAGCTATAGGACCATAAGTGGAAGTGCCATAGACTGTGTTGCTTTGTTTCTTATGTGTTTCAGGAAACACCATACACTTCTCCAGGCTGGCTGCTGGCAATTTACATCCTGCCAATCAGCATAACAAGGCTCCCTGTTCTCCATATCCTGTCCTACCTTTCTGGATTTTACACTTTTTTCAGATGGCCCTCTTGCCCGGGGGGCAGTGAGACTTCATTGTAGTGCAGATTTCCTTTACAGGCTTGCTTGGTTGGCCAAAAAGGGCGTATGCGTTTTTTCCTGAATATATTCAGGAAAAAACGCATACGCCCTTTTTGGCCAAGTGCATCATTGTCGACGTTCTGCCTCTTTTCCTATGCTTTCAGGGCAATTCCAGTCTACCCCCTGCAATCGTTTTCCTGAAATTCTGCCCCGCTTTCAAGTCCCCTTCGCAGGCTTACTTCAATATATTTTTGGAGGATAGCTGTCATTTATAACTCTGCAGGTTTGTGAATTACAGTGCCCCTGAGCTCCTTTCTTCAACTCGCTTTCTTGTGAACTGGGCACAAAACCGCAGGATTGCTTCAGGCCCTAATCTGTTTCGGGCAGGGCATGCTGAGCCTTTGGTAAATTCCTCTTCCTGGTGGGAAATGAGCGTTACATTTGCCCGTGCAGACACCTACAGCTAGTCTCTCATTGGTTCTCCCTATTCCTGTTCATCTTGCACAGAAATTGCAAGCTGTGCCAAACAGGAGGTTAAAGGCACTGACTCTCCAAGCAGGGAGACTGTTAGTAAATCATCTGGAATGGTGAACCCGAGGACCAGGATACGAAAACTGAGATGCATTTTAAATCATTTCCCCATAACACGGTGGACCATACTGTGGGTTTCACATGCATGTTTTAGCTGGAGGAAGAATCCCTTGAACCTGAAGAGTTGGGACCCATGGAATAGGTACCATACAGTATGACTTCAAAGGGTGTGCATTTGCTCACCTAAACTCACCAATGCTATCAGCCTGAAGTGTCCAGCCTTATGTCTCAACCAGCTCTGGGTGTAGATGTGGTCAATCCCGGTTGCATCACATGCCCTGAGTGAATTATTTAAGAATTGCTCTCTATTTCACTGTCTTTGTGTTTTGTTTTCGAAATTTATTTTGATAATGGGATTTATCGGATTTTCACTGCTGCCTTTCGGCCGCTGTACACACCCTTGATTCTCTTACGGAGACATATATATCCATGGGTTTTAAGATTCTTCCTAGTCAGGTATATTCCTAGGCGTTGAATATGTGGTGTTGGGTCCATTTCGTTGAGCAAGGAGTAGGTCTTGTCTATTACATATTGGGCTTATGGAAAGTTATCTGTGCTAATTTCAGTCTCTGGTTTTATGCAGCACCCCAAGGCACCTTTCCCCATAAGCAAGCACTAGTTGGTTTTCTAAATTTGAGACCCTTTTCTATTTTGTAATTCAGTTCATGTGTAGTCAAGTTTACATTCCGTGTATTCGTGATATCTTATGATGTTTCTTTTTCTGTGTGACGTAGTTCACGTAGAATCACCGTACCTGCATCCACTCACTATGCCGCTATGGGCCTGATGACACAGATTTCATTGCTGAGTGATATTGCATTGTACGTACGTGCCACAAGTTCTTTATCCATTTTTTGCTTTCTGGGATATTTACCTGATACTGTAGACGAGCTTCTTGTGAACACAGCCGTCTCAAATATTGGGGTGGCTGTCTGTTTTTGATTTTAATTTCCGTAAGCTATAGGACCATAAGTGGAAGTGCCATAGGCTGTGTTGCTTTGTTTCTTTCGTGTTTCAGGAAACACCATACACTTCTCCAGGGTGGCTGCTGGCAATTTACATCCTGCCAATCAGCATAACAAGGCTCCCTGTTCTCCATATCCTGTCCTACCTTTCTGGATTTTACACTTTTTTCAGATGGCCCTTTTGCCAGGGGGGCAGTGAGACTTCATTGTAGTGCAGATTTCATTGACAGGCTTGCTTGGTTGGCCAAAAAGGGCGTATGCGTTTTTTCCTCAATATATTCAGGAAAAAACGCATACGCCCTTTTTGGCCAAGTGCATCATTGTCGACGTTCTGCCTCTTTTCCTATGCTTTCAGGGCAATTCCAGTCTACCCCCTGCAATCGTTTTCCTGAAATTCTGCCCCGCTTTCAAGTCCCCTTCGCAGGCTTACTTCAATATATTTTTGGAGGAAAGCTGTCATTTATAACTCTGCAGGTTTGTGAATTACAGTGCCCCTGAGCTCCTTTCTTCAACTCGCTTTCTTGTGAGCTGGGCACAAAACCGCAGGATTGCTTCAGGCCCTAATCTGTTTCCAGCAGGGCACACTGAGCCTTTGTTTAATTCCTCTTCCTGGTGGGCAATGAGCGTTACATTTGCCCGTGCAGACACCTACAGCTAGTCTCTCATTGGTTCTCCCTATTCCTGTTCATTTTGCACAGAAATTGCAAGCTGTGCCAAAGAGGAGGTTAAAGGCACTGACTCTCCAAGCGGGGAGAGTGTTAGTAAAGCATCTGGAATGGTGAACCCGAGGACCAGGATACGAAAACTGAGATGCATTTTAAATCATTTCCCAATCACATGGTGGACGATACTCTTGGTTTCCCATGCATGTTTTAGCTGGAGGAAGAATCCCTTGAACCTGGAGAGTTGGGACCCATGGAATGGGTACCATGCAGTATGACTTCAAAGGGTGTGCATTTGCTCACCGAAACTCACCAATGCTATCAGCCTGAAGTGTCCAGCCTTATGTCTCAACCAGCTCTGGGTGTAGATGTGTTAAATCCCGGTTGCATCACATGCCCTGAGTGAATTATTTAAGAATTGCTCTCTATTTCACTGTCTTTATGATTTTTTTTTGAAATTTATTTTGATAATGGGATTTATCGGATTTTCACTGCTGCGTTTATGCCGCTGTACACACGCTTGATTCTCTTACGGAGACATATATATCCATGGGTTTTAAGATTCTTCCTAGTCAGGTATATTCCTAGGCGTTGAATATGTGGTGTTGGGTCCATTTCGTTGAGCAAGGAGTAGGTCTTGTCTATTACATATTTGGCTTATGGAAAGTTATCTGTGCTAATTTCAGTCTCTGGTTTTATGAAGCACCCCAACGCACCTTTCCCCATAAGCAAGCACTAGTTGGTTTTCTAAATTTGAGACCCTGTTCTGTTTTGTAATTCAGTTCATGTGTAGTCAAGTTTACATTCCGTGTATTAGTGATATCTTATGATGTTTCTTTTTCTGTGTGACGTAGTTCACGTAGAATCACCGTACCTGCATCCACTCACTATGCCGCTACGGGCCTGATGACACAGATTTCATTGCTGAGTGATATTGCATTGTACGTACGTGCCACAACTTCTTTATCCATATTTTGCTTTCTGGGATATTTACCTGTTACTTTAGACGAGCTTCTTGTGAACACAGCCGTCCCAAATATTGGGGTGGCTGTCTGTTTTTGATTTTAATTTCCGTAAGCTATAGGACCATAAGTGGAAGTGCCATAGACTGTGTTGCTTTGTTTCTTATGTGTTTCAGGAAACACCATACACTTCTCCAGGCTGGCTGCTGGCAATTTACATCCTGCCAATCAGCATAACAAGGCTCCCTGTTCTCCATATCCTGTCCTACCTTTCTGGATTTTACACTTTTTTCAGATGGCCCTCTTGCCCGGGGGGCAGTGAGACTTCATTGTAGTGCAGATTTCCTTTACAGGCTTGCTTGGTTGGCCAAAAAGGGCGTATGCGTTTTTTCCTGAATATATTCAGGAAAAAACGCATACGCCCTTTTTGGCCAAGTGCATCATTGTCGACGTTCTGCCTCTTTTCCTATGCTTTCAGGGTAATTCCAGTCTACCCCCTGCAATCGTTTTCCTGAAATTCTGCCCCGCTTTCAAGTCCCCTTCGCAGGCTTACTTCAATATATTTTTGGAGGATAGCTGTCATTTATAACTCTGCAGGTTTGTGAATTACAGTGCCCCTGAGCTCCTTTCTTCAACTCGCTTTCTTGTGAACTGGGCACAAAACCGCAGGATTGCTTCAGGCCCTAATCTGTTTCGGGCAGGGCATGCTGAGCCTTTGGTAAATTCCTCTTCCTGGTGGGAAATGAGCGTTACATTTGCCCGTGCAGACACCTACAGCTAGTCTCTCATTGGTTCTCCCTATTCCTGTTCATCTTGCACAGAAATTGCAAGCTGTGCCAAACAGGAGGTTAAAGGCACTGACTCTCCAAGCAGGGAGACTGTTAGTAAATCATCTGGAATGGTGAACCCGAGGACCAGGATACGAAAACTGAGATGCATTTTAAATCATTTCCCCATAACACGGTGGACCATACTGTGGGTTTCACATGCATGTTTTAGCTGGAGGAAGAATCCCTTGAACCTGAAGAGTTGGGACCCATGGAATAGGTACCATACAGTATGACTTCAAAGGGTGTGCATTTGCTCACCTAAACTCACCAATGCTATCAGCCTGAAGTGTCCAGCCTTATGTCTCAACCAGCTCTGGGTGTAGATGTGGTCAATCCCGGTTGCATCACATGCCCTGAGTGAATTATTTAAGAATTGCTCTCTATTTCACTGTCTTTGTGTTTTGTTTTCGAAATTTATTTTGATAATGGGATTTATCGGATTTTCACTGCTGCCTTTCGGCCGCTGTACACACCCTTGATTCTCTTACGGAGACATATATATCCATGGGTTTTAAGATTCTTCCTAGTCAGGTATATTCCTAGGCGTTGAATATGTGGTGTGGGGTCCATTTCGTTGAGCAAGGAGTAGGTCTTGTCTATTACATATTGGGCTTATGGAAAGTTATCTGTGCTAATTTCAGTCTCTGGTTTTATGCAGCACCCCAAGGCACCTTTCCCCATAAGCAAGCACTAGTTGGTTTTCTAAATTTGAGACCCTTTTCTATTTTGTAATTCAGTTCATGTGTAGTCAAGTTTACATTCCGTGTATTCGTGATATCTTATGATGTTTCTTTTTCTGTGTGACGTAGTTCACGTAGAATCACCGTACCTGCATCCACTCACTATGCCGCTACGGGCCTGATGACACAGATTTCATTGCTGAGTGATATTGCATTGTACGTACGTGCCACAAGTTCTTTATCCATTTTTTGCTTTCTGGGATATTTACCTGATACTGTAGACGAGCTTCTTGTGAACACAGCCATCTCAAATATTGGGGTGGCTGTCTGTTTTTGATTTTAATTTCCGTAAGCTATAGGACCATAAGTGGAAGTGCCATAGGCTGTGTTGCTTTGTTTCTTTCGTGTTTCAGGAAACACCATACACTTCTCCAGGGTGGCTGCTGGCAATTTACATCCTGCCAATCAGCATAACAAGGCTCCCTGTTCTCCATATCCTGTCCTACCTTTCTGGATTTTACACTTTTTTCAGATGGCCCTTTTGCCAGGGGGGCAGTGAGACTTCATTGTAGTGCAGATTTCATTTACAGGCTTGCTTGGTTGGCCAAAAAGGGCGTATGCGTTTTTTCCTGAATATATTCAGGAAAAAACGCATACGCCCTTTTTGGCCAAGTGCATCATTGTCGACGTTCTGCCTCTTTTCCTATGCTTTCAGGGCAATTCCAGTCTACCCCCTGCAATCGTTTTCCTGAAATTCTGCCCCGCTTTCAAGTCCCCTTCGCAGGCTTACTTCAATATATTTTTGGAGGAAAGCTGTCATTTATAACTCTGCAGGTTTGTGAATTACAGTGCCCCTGAGCTCCTTTCTTCAACTCGCTTTCTTGTGAGCTGGGCACAAAACCGCAGGATTGCTTCATGCCCTAATCTGTTTCCAGCAGGGCACACTGAGCCTTTGTTTAATTCCTCTTCCTGGTGGGCAATGAGCGTTACATTTGCCCGTGCAGACACCTACAGCTAGTCTCTCATTGGTTCTCCCTATTCCTGTTCATTTTGCACAGAAATTGCAAGCTGTGCCAAAGAGGAGGTTAAAGGCACTGACTCTCCAAGCGGGGAGAGTGTTAGTAAAGCATCTGGAATGGTGAACCCGAGGACCAGGATACGAAAACTGAGATGCATTTTAAATCATTTCCCAATCACATGGTGGACGATACTCTTGGTTTCCCATGCATGTTTTAGCTGGAGGAAGAATCCCTTGAACCTGGAGAGTTGGGACCCATGGAATGGGTACTATGCAGTATGACTTCAAAGGGTCTGCATTTGCTCACCGAAACTCACCAATGCTATCAGCCTGAAGTGTCCAGCCTTATGTCTCAACCAGCTCTGGGTGTAGATGTGTTAAATCCCGGTTGCATCACATGCCCTGAGTGAATTATTTAAGAATTGCTCTCTATTTCACTGTCTTTATGATTTTTTTTTGAAATTTATTTTGATAATGGGATTTATCGGATTTTCACTGCTGCGTTTATGCCGCTGTACACACGCTTGATTCTCTTACGGAGACATATATATCCATGGGTTTTAAGATTCTTCCTAGTCAGGTATATTCCTAGGCGTTGAATATGTGGTGTTGGGTCCATTTCGTTGAGCAAGGAGTAGGTCTTGTCTATTACATATTTGGCTTATGGAAAGTTATCTGTGCTAATTTCAGTCTCTGGTTTTATGAAGCACCCAAATGCACCTTTCCCCATAAGCAAGCACTAGTTGGTTTTCTAAATTTGAGACCCTTTTCTATTTTGTAATTCAGTTCATGTGTAGTCAAGTTTACATTCCGTGTATTCGTGATATCTTATGATGTTTCTTTTTCTGTGTGACGTAGTTCACGTAGAATCACCGTACCTGCATCCACTCACTATGCCGCTACGGGCCTGATGACACAGATTTCATTGCTGAGTGATATTGCATTGTACGTACGTGCCACAAGTTCTTTATCCATTTTTTGCTTTCTGGGATATTTACCTGATACTGTAGACGAGCTTCTTGTGAACACAGCCGTCTCAAATATTGGGGTGGCTGTCTGTTTTTGATTTTAATTTCCGTAAGCTATAGGACCATAAGTGGAAGTGCCATAGGCTGTGTTGCTTTGTTTCTTTCGTGTTTCAGGAAACACCATACACTTCTCCAGGGTGGCTGCTGGCAATTTACATCCTGCCAATCAGCATAACAAGGCTCCCTGTTCTCCATATCCTGTCCTACCTTTCTGGATTTTACACTTTTTTCAGATGGCCCTTTTGCCAGGGGGGCAGTGAGACTTCATTGTAGTGCAGATTTCATTTACAGGCTTGCTTGGTTGGCCAAAAAGGGCGTATGCGTTTTTTCCTGAATATATTCAGGAAAAAACGCATACGCCCTTTTTGGCCAAGTGCATCATTGTCGACGTTCTGCCTCTTTTCCTATGCTTTCAGGGCAATTCCAGTCTACCCCCTGCAATCGTTTTCCTGAAATTCTGCCCCGCTTTCAAGTCCCCTTCGCAGGCTTACTTCAATATATTTTTGGAGGAAAGCTGTCATTTATAACTCTGCAGGTTTGTGAATTACAGTGCCCCTGAGCTCCTTTCTTCAACTCGCTTTCTTGTGAGCTGGGCACAAAACCGCAGGATTGCTTCAGGCCCTAATCTGTTTCCAGCAGGGCACACTGAGCCTTTGTTTAATTCCTCTTCCTGGTGGGCAATGAGCGTTACATTTGCCCGTGCAGACACCTACAGCTAGTCTCTCATTGGTTCTCCCTATTCCTGTTCATTTTGCACAGAAATTGCAAGCTGTGCCAAAGAGGAGGTTAAAGGCACTGACTCTCCAAGCGGGGAGAGTGTTAGTAAAGCATCTGGAATGGTGAACCCGAGGACCAGGATACGAAAACTGAGATGCATTTTAAATCATTTCCCAATCACATGGTGGACGATACTCTTGGTTTCCCATGCATGTTTTAGCTGGAGGAAGAATCCCTTGAACCTGGAGAGTTGGGACCCATGGAATGGGTACCATGCAGTATGACTTCAAAGGGTCTGCATTTGCTCACCGAAACTCACCAATGCTATCAGCCTGAAGTGTCCAGCCTTATGTCTCAACCAGCTCTGGGTGTAGATGTGTTAAATCCCGGTTGCATCACATGCCCTGAGTGAATTATTTAAGAATTGCTCTCTATTTCACTGTCTTTATGATTTTTTTTTGAAATTTATTTTGATAATGGGATTTATCGGATTTTCACTGCTGCGTTTATGCCGCTGTACACACGCTTGATTCTCTTACGGAGACATATATATCCATGGGTTTTAAGATTCTTCCTAGTCAGGTATATTCCTAGGCGTTGAATATGTGGTGTTGGGTCCATTTCGTTGAGCAAGGAGTAGGTCTTGTCTATTACATATTTGGCTTATGGAAAGTTATCTGTGCTAATTTCAGTCTCTGGTTTTATGAAGCACCCAAATGCACCTTTCCCCATAAGCAAGCACTAGTTGGTTTTCTAAATTTGAGACCCTGTTCTGTTTTGTAATTCAGTTCATGTGTAGTCAAGTTTACATTCCGTGTATTAGTGATATCTTATGATGTTTCTTTTTCTGTGTGACGTAGTTCACGTAGAATCACCGTACCTGCATCCACTCACTATGCCGCTACGGGCCTGATGACACAGATTTCATTGCTGAGTGATATTGCATTGTACGTACGTGCCACAACTTCTTTATCCATATTTTGCTTTCTGGGATATTTACCTGTTACTGTAGACGAGCTTCTTGTGAACACAGCCGTCCCAAATATTGGGGTGGCTGTCTGTTTTTGATTTTAATTTCCGTAAGCTATAGGACCATAAGTGGAAGTGCCATAGACTGTGTTGCTTTGTTTCTTATGTGTTTCAGGAAACACCATACACTTCTCCAGGCTGGCTGCTGGCAATTTACATCCTGCCAATCAGCATAACAAGGCTCCCTGTTCTCCATATCCTGTCCTACCTTTCTGGATTTTACACTTTTTTCAGATGGCCCTCTTGCCCGGGGGGCAGTGAGACTTCATTGCAGTGCAGATTTCCTTTACAGGCTTGCTTGGTTGGCCAAAAAGGGCGTATGCGTTTTTTCCTGAATATATTCAGGAAAAAACGCATACGCCCTTTTTGGCCAAGTGCATCATTGTCGACGTTCTGCCTCTTTTCCTATGCTTTCAGGGCAATTCCAGTCTACCCCCTGCAATCGTTTTCCTGAAATTCTGCCCCGCTTTCAAGTCCCCTTCGCAGGCTTACTTCAATATATTTTTGGAGGATAGCTGTCATTTATAACTCTGCAGGTTTGTGAATTACAGTGCCCCTGAGCTCCTTTCTTCAACTCGCTTTCTTGTGAACTGGGCACAAAACCGCAGGATTGCTTCAGGCCCTAATCTGTTTCGGGCAGGGCATGCTGAGCCTTTGGTAAATTCCTCTTCCTGGTGGGAAATGAGCGTTACATTTGCCCGTGCAGACACCTACAGCTAGTCTCTCATTGGTTCTCCCTATTCCTGTTCATCTTGCACAGAAATTGCAAGCTGTGCCAAACAGGAGGTTAAAGGCACTGACTCTCCAAGCAGGGAGACTGTTAGTAAATCATCTGGAATGGTGAACCCGAGGACCAGGATACGAAAACTGAGATGCATTTTAAATCATTTCCCCATAACACGGTGGACCATACTGTGGGTTTCACATGCATGTTTTAGCTGGAGGAAGAATCCCTTGAACCTGAAGAGTTGGGACCCATGGAATAGGTACCATACAGTATGACTTCAAAGGGTGTGCATTTGCTCACCTAAACTCACCAATGCTATCAGCCTGAAGTGTCCAGCCTTATGTCTCAACCAGCTCTGGGTGTAGATGTGGTCAATCCCGGTTGCATCACATGCCCTGAGTGAATTATTTAAGAATTGCTCTCTATTTCACTGTCTTTGTGTTTTGTTTTCGAAATTTATTTTGATAATGGGATTTATCGGATTTTCACTGCTGCCTTTCGGCCGCTGTACACACCCTTGATTCTCTTACGGAGACATATATATCCATGGGTTTTAAGATTCTTCCTAGTCAGGTATATTCCTAGGCGTTGAATATGTGGTGTGGGGTCCATTTCGTTGAGCAAGGAGTAGGTCTTGTCTATTACATATTGGGCTTATGGAAAGTTATCTGTGCTAATTTCAGTCTCTGGTTTTATGCAGCACCCCAAGGCACCTTTCCCCATAAGCAAGCACTAGTTGGTTTTCTAAATTTGAGACCCTTTTCTATTTTGTAATTCAGTTCATGTGTAGTCAAGTTTACATTCTGTGTATTCGTGATATCTTATGATGTTTCTTTTTCTGTGTGACGTAGTTCACGTAGAATCACCGTACCTGCATCCACTCACTATGCCGCTACGGGCCTGATGACACAGATTTCATTGCTGAGTGATATTGCATTGTACGTACGTGCCACAAGTTCTTTATCCATTTTTTGCTTTCTGGGATATTTACCTGATACTGTAGACGAGCTTCTTGTGAACACAGCCATCTCAAATATTGGGGTGGCTGTCTGTTTTTGATTTTAATTTCCGTAAGCTATAGGACCATAAGTGGAAGTGCCATAGGCTGTGTTGCTTTGTTTCTTTCGTGTTTCAGGAAACACCATACACTTCTCCAGGGTGGCTGCTGGCAATTTACATCCTGCCAATCAGCATAACAAGGCTCCCTGTTCTCCATATCCTGTCCTACCTTTCTGGATTTTACACTTTTTTCAGATGGCCCTTTTGCCAGGGGGGCAGTGAGACTTCATTGTAGTGCAGATTTCATTTACAGGCTTGCTTGGTTGGCCAAAAAGGGCGTATGCGTTTTTTCCTGAATATATTCAGGAAAAAACGCATACGCCCTTTTTGGCCAAGTGCATCATTGTCGACGTTCTGCCTCTTTTCCTATGCTTTCAGGGCAATTCCAGTCTACCCCCTGCAATCGTTTTCCTGAAATTCTGCCCCGCTTTCAAGTCCCCTTCGCAGGCTTACTTCAATATATTTTTGGAGGAAAGCTGTCATTTATAACTCTGCAGGTTTGTGAATTACAGTGCCCCTGAGCTCCTTTCTTCAACTCGCTTTCTTGTGAGCTGGGCACAAAACCGCAGGATTGCTTCATGCCCTAATCTGTTTCCAGCAGGGCACACTGAGCCTTTGTTTAATTCCTCTTCCTGGTGGGCAATGAGCGTTACATTTGCCCGTGCAGACACCTACAGCTAGTCTCTCATTGGTTCTCCCTATTCCTGTTCATTTTGCACAGAAATTGCAAGCTGTGCCAAAGAGGAGGTTAAAGGCACTGACTCTCCAAGCGGGGAGAGTGTTAGTAAAGCATCTGGAATGGTGAACCCGAGGACCAGGATACGAAAACTGAGATGCATTTTAAATCATTTCCCAATCACATGGTGGACGATACTCTTGGTTTCCCATGCATGTTTTAGCTGGAGGAAGAATCCCTTGAACCTGGAGAGTTGGGACCCATGGAATGGGTACTATGCAGTATGACTTCAAAGGGTCTGCATTTGCTCACCGAAACTCACCAATGCTATCAGCCTGAAGTGTCCAGCCTTATGTCTCAACCAGCTCTGGGTGTAGATGTGTTAAATCCCGGTTGCATCACATGCCCTGAGTGAATTATTTAAGAATTGCTCTCTATTTCACTGTCTTTATGATTTTTTTTTGAAATTTATTTTGATAATGGGATTTATCGGATTTTCACTGCTGCGTTTATGCCGCTGTACACACGCTTGATTCTCTTACGGAGACATATATATCCATGGGTTTTAAGATTCTTCCTAGTCAGGTATATTCCTAGGCGTTGAATATGTGGTGTTGGGTCCATTTCGTTGAGCAAGGAGTAGGTCTTGTCTATTACATATTTGGCTTATGGAAAGTTATCTGTGCTAATTTCAGTCTCTGGTTTTATGAAGCACCCAAATGCACCTTTCCCCATAAGCAAGCACTAGTTGGTTTTCTAAATTTGAGACCCTGTTCTGTTTTGTAATTCAGTTCATGTGTAGTCAAGTTTACATTCCGTGTATTAGTGATATCTTATGATGTTTCTTTTTCTGTGTGACGTAGTTCACGTAGAATCACCGTACCTGCATCCACTCACTATGCCGCTACGGGCCTGATGACACAGATTTCATTGCTGAGTGATATTGCATTGTACGTACGTGCCACAACTTCTTTATCCATATTTTGCTTTCTGGGATATTTACCTGTTACTGTAGACGAGCTTCTTGTGAACACAGCCGTCCCAAATATTGGGGTGGCTGTCTGTTTTTGATTTTAATTTCCGTAAGCTATAGGACCATAAGTGGAAGTGCCATAGACTGTGTTGCTTTGTTTCTTATGTGTTTCAGGAAACACCATACACTTCTCCAGGCTGGCTGCTGGCAATTTACATCCTGCCAATCAGCATAACAAGGCTCCCTGTTCTCCATATCCTGTCCTACCTTTCTGGATTTTACACTTTTTTCAGATGGCCCTCTTGCCCGGGGGGCAGTGAGACTTCATTGCAGTGCAGATTTCCTTTACAGGCTTGCTTGGTTGGCCAAAAAGGGCGTATGCGTTTTTTCCTGAATATATTCAGGAAAAAACGCATACGCCCTTTTTGGCCAAGTGCATCATTGTCGACGTTCTGCCTCTTTTCCTATGCTTTCAGGGCAATTCCAGTCTACCCCCTGCAATCGTTTTCCTGAAATTCTGCCCCGCTTTCAAGTCCCCTTCGCAGGCTTACTTCAATATATTTTTGGAGGATAGCTGTCATTTATAACTCTGCAGGTTTGTGAATTACAGTGCCCCTGAGCTCCTTTCTTCAACTCGCTTTCTTGTGAACTGGGCACAAAACCGCAGGATTGCTTCAGGCCCTAATCTGTTTCGGGCAGGGCATGCTGAGCCTTTGGTAAATTCCTCTTCCTGGTGGGAAATGAGCGTTACATTTGCCCGTGCAGACACCTACAGCTAGTCTCTCATTGGTTCTCCCTATTCCTGTTCATCTTGCACAGAAATTGCAAGCTGTGCCAAACAGGAGGTTAAAGGCACTGACTCTCCAAGCAGGGAGACTGTTAGTAAATCATCTGGAATGGTGAACCCGAGGACCAGGATACGAAAACTGAGATGCATTTTAAATCATTTCCCCATAACACGGTGGACCATACTGTGGGTTTCACATGCATGTTTTAGCTGGAGGAAGAATCCCTTGAACCTGAAGAGTTGGGACCCATGGAATAGGTACCATACAGTATGACTTCAAAGGGTGTGCATTTGCTCACCTAAACTCACCAATGCTATCAGCCTGAAGTGTCCAGCCTTATGTCTCAACCAGCTCTGGGTGTAGATGTGGTCAATCCCGGTTGCATCACATGCCCTGAGTGAATTATTTAAGAATTGCTCTCTATTTCACTGTCTTTGTGTTTTGTTTTCGAAATTTATTTTGATAATGGGATTTATCGGATTTTCACTGCTGCCTTTCGGCCGCTGTACACACCCTTGATTCTCTTACGGAGACATATATATCCATGGGTTTTAAGATTCTTCCTAGTCAGGTATATTCCTAGACGTTGAATATGTGGTGTTGGGTCCATTTCGTTGAGCAAGGAGTAGGTCTTGTCTATTACATATTGGGCTTATGGAAAGTTATCTGTGCTAATTTCAGTCTCTGGTTTTATGCAGCACCCCAAGGCACCTTTCCCCATAAGCAAGCACTAGTTGGTTTTCTAAATTTGAGACCCTTTTCTATTTTGTAATTCAGTTCATGTGTAGTCAAGTTTACATTCCGTGTATTCGTGATATCTTATGATGTTTCTTTTTCTGTGTGACGTAGTTCACGTAGAATCACCGTACCTGCATCCACTCACTATGCCGCTACGGGCCTGATGACACAGATTTCATTGCTGAGTGATATTGCATTGTACGTACGTGCCACAAGTTCTTTATCCATTTTTTGCTTTCTGGGATATTTACCTGATACTGTAGACGAGCTTCTTGTGAACACAGCCGTCTCAAATATTGGGGTGGCTGTCTGTTTTTGATTTTAATTTCCGTAAGCTATAGGACCATAAGTGGAAGTGCCATAGGCTGTGTTGCTTTGTTTCTTTCGTGTTTCAGGAAACACCATACACTTCTCCAGGGTGGCTGCTGGCAATTTACATCCTGCCAATCAGCATAACAAGGCTCCCTGTTCTCCATATCCTGTCCTACCTTTCTGGATTTTACACTTTTTTCAGATGGCCCTTTTGCCAGGGGGGCAGTGAGACTTCATTGTAGTGCAGATTTCATTGACAGGCTTGCTTGGTTGGCCAAAAAGGGCGTATGCGTTTTATCCTGAATATATTCAGGAAAAAACGCATACGCCCTTTATGGCCAAGTGCATCATTGTCGACGTTCTGCCTCTTTTCCTATGCTTTCAGGGCAATTCCAGTCTACCCCCTGCAATCGTTTTCCTGAAATTCTGCCCCGCTTTCAAGTCCCCTTCGCAGGCTTACTTCAATATATTTTTGGAGGAAAGCTGTCATTTATAACTCTGCAGGTTTGTGAATTACAGTGCCCCTGAGCTCCTTTCTTCAACTCGCTTTCTTGTGAGCTGGGCACAAAACCGCAGGATTGCTTCATGCCCTAATCTGTTTCCAGCAGGGCACACTGAGCCTTTGTTTAATTCCTCTTCCTGGTGGGCAATGAGCGTTACATTTGCCCGTGCAGACACCTACAGCTAGTCTCTCATTGGTTCTCCCTATTCCTGTTCATTTTGCACAGAAATTGCAAGCTGTGCCAAAGAGGAGGTTAAAGGCACTGACTCTCCAAGCGGGGAGAGTGTTAGTAAAGCATCTGAAATGGTGAACCCGAGGACCAGGATACGAAAACTGAGATGCATTTTAAATCATTTCCCAATCACATGGTGGACGATACTCTTGGTTTCCCATGCATGTTTTAGCTGGAGGAAGAATCCCTTGAACCTGGAGAGTTGGGACCCATTGAATGGGTACCATGCAGTATGACTTCAAAGGGTCTGCATTTGCTCACCGAAACTCACCAATGCTATCAGCCTGAAGTGTCCAGCCTTATGTCTCAACCAGCTCTGGGTGTAGATGTGTTAAATCCCGGTTGCATCACATGCCCTGAGTGAATTATTTAAGAATTGCTCTCTATTTCACTGTCTTTATGATTTTTTTTTGAAATTTATTTTGATAATGGGATTTATCGGATTTTCACTGCTGCGTTTATGCCGCTGTACACACGCTTGATTCTCTTACGGAGACATATATATCCATGGGTTTTAAGATTCTTCCTAGTCAGGTATATTCCTAGGCGTTGAATATGTGGTGTTGGGTCCATTTCGTTGAGCAAGGAGTAGGTCTTGTCTATTACATATTTGGCTTATGGAAAGTTATCTGTGCTAATTTCAGTCTCTGGTTTTATGAAGCACCCCAACGCACCTTTCCCCATAAGCAAGCACTAGTTGGTTTTCTAAATTTGAGACCCTGTTCTGTTTTGTAATTCAGTTCATGTGTAGTCAAGTTTACATTCCGTGTATTAGTGATATCTTATGATGTTTCTTTTTCTGTGTGACGTAGTTCACGTAGAATCACCGTACCTGCATCCACTCACTATGCCGCTACGGGCCTGATGACACAGATTTCATTGCTGAGTGATACTGCATTGCACGTACGTGCCACAACTTCTTTATCCATTTTTTGCTTTCTGGGATATTTACCTGGTCCTATAGACGAGTTGCTTGTGAACAGAGCCGTCCCAAACTTTGGGGTGGCTCTCTGTTTTTGATTTTAATTTCCCTAAGGAATAGGACAATAAGTGCAATTGCCATAGGCTGTGTTGCTTTATTTCTTACGTGTTTCAGGAAACACCATACACTTCTCCAGGGTGGCTGTTCAAAATTTACATCCTGCCAATCAGCATAACAAGGCTGCCTGTTCTCCATATCCTGTCCTTCCTTTCTGGGTTTTACACTTTTTTCAGATGGCACTTTTGCCCGGAGGGCAGTGAGATTTCATTGTAGTGCAGATTGCTTTACAGGCTTGCTTGGTTGGCCAAAAAGTGCGTATGCGTTTTTTCCTGAATATATTCAGGAAAAAACACATACGCACTTTTTGGCCAAGTGCATCATTGTCGACGTTGTGCCTCTTTTCCTATGCTTTCAGGGCAATTCCAGTCTACCCCCTGCAATCGTTTTCCTGAAATTCTGCCCCGCTTTCAAGTCCCCTTCGCAGGCTTACTTCAATATACTTTTGGAAGATAGCTGTCATTTATAACTCTGCAGGTTTGTGAATTACAGTGCCCCTGAGCTCCATTCTTCAACTCGCTTTCTTGTGAGCTGGGCACAAAACTACAGGATTGCTTAAGGCCCTACTCTGTTTCCAGCAGGGCACACTGAGCCTTTGTTTAATTCCTCTTCCTGGTGGGCAATGAGGGTTACATTTGCCCGTGCAGACACCTACAGCTAGTCTCTCATTGGTTCTCCCTATTCCTCTTCATCTTGCACAGAAATTGCAAGCTGTGCCAAAGACGAGGTTAAAGGCACTGACTCTCCAAGCGGGGAGAGTGTTAGTAAAGCATCTGGAATGGTGAACCCGAGGACCAGGATACGAAAACTGAGATGCATTTTAAATCGTTTCCCAATCACATGGTGGACGATACTCTGGGTTTCCCATGCATGTTTTAGCTGGAGGAAGAATGCCTTGAACCTGGAGAGTTGGGACCCATGGAATGGGTACCATGCAGTATGACATAAAAGGGTCTGCATTTGCTCACCGAAACTCACCAATGCTATCAGCCTGAAGTGTCCAGCCTTATGTCTCAACCAGCTCTGGGTGTAGATGTGTTAAATCCCGGTTGCATCACATGCCCTGAGTGAATTATTTAAGAATTGCTCTCTATTTCACTGTCTTTGTGTTTTGTTTTCGAAATTTATTTGGATAATGGGATTTATCGGATTTTCACTGCTGCGTTTCGGCCGCTGTACACACGCTTGATTCTCTTACGGAGACATATATATCCATGGGTTTTAAGATTCTTCCTAGTCAGGTATATTCCTAGGCGTTGAATATGTGGTCTTGGGTCCATTTCGTTGAGCAAGGAGTAGGTCTTGTCTATTACATATTTGGCTTATGGAAAGTTAGCTGTGCTAATTTCAGTCTCTGGTTTTATGCAGCACTCCAAGGCACCTTTCTCCATAAGCAAGCACTAGTTGGTTTTCTAAATTTGAGACCCTGTTCTGTTTTGTAATTCAGTTCATGTGTAGTCAAGTTTACATTCCGTGTATTAGTGATAACTTATGATGTTTCTTTTTCTGTGTGACGTAGTTCACGTAGAGTCACCGTACCCGCATCCACTCACTATGCCCCTATGGGCCTGATGACACAGATTTCATTGCTGAGTGATATTGCATTGTACGTACGTGCCACAACTTCTTTATCCATTTTTTGCTTTCTTGGATATTTACCTGATAATGTAGACGCGCTTCTTCTGAACACAGCTGTCCCAAATATTGGGGTGGCTGTCTGTTTTTGATTTTAATTTCCGTAACCTATAGGACCATAAGTGGAAGTGCCATAGGCTGTGTTGCTTTGTTTCTTACGTGTTTCAGGAAACACCATACACTTCTCCAGGGTGGCTGCTGGCAATTTACATCCTGCCAATCAGCTTAACAAGGCTTCCTGTTCTCCATATCCTGTCCTACCTTTCTGGATTTTACACTTATTTCAGATGGCCCTTTTGTCCGAGGGGCAGTGAGACTTCATTGTAGTGCAGATTTCCTTTACAGGCTTGCTTGGTTGGCCAAAAAGGGCGTATGCGTTTTTTCCTGAATATATTCAGGAAAAAACGCATACGCCCTTTTTGGCCAAGTGCATCATTGTTGACGTTATGCCTCTTTTCCTATGCTTTCAGGGCAATTCCAGTCTACCCCCTGCAATCGTTTTCCTGAAATTCTGCCCCGCTTTCAAGTCCCCTTCGCAGGCTTACTTCAATATAATTTTGGAGGATAGCTGTCAATTATAACTCTGCAGGTTTGTGAATTACAGTGCCCCTGAGCTCCTTTCTTCAACTCGCTTTCTTGTGAGCTGGGCACAAAACCGCAGGATTGCTTCAGGCCCTAATCTGTTTCCAGCAGGGCACACTGAGCCTTTGTTTAATTCCTCTTCCTGGTGGGCAATGAGCATTACATATGCCCGTGCAGACACCTACAGCTAGTCTCTCATTGGTTCTCCCTATTCCTGTTCATCTTGCACAGAAATTGCAAGCTGTGCCAAAGAGGAGGTTAAAGGCACTGACTCTCCAAGCGGGTAGAGTGTTAGTAAAGCATCTGGTTTGGTGAAACCGAGGACCAGGATACGAAAACTGAGATGCATTTTAAATCGTTTCCCAATCACACGGTGGACGATACTCTGGGTTTCCCATGCATGTTTTAGCTGGAGGAAGAATCCCTTGAACCTGGAGAGTTGGGACCCATGGAATGGGTACCATGCAGTATGACTTCAAAGGGTGTGCATTTGCTCACCGAAACTCACCAATGCTATCAGCCTGAAGTGTCCAGCCTTATGTCTCAACCAGCTCTGGGTGTAGATGTGGTCAATCCCGGTTGCATCACATGCCCTGAGTGAATTATTTAAGAATTGCTCTCTATTTCACTGTCTTTGTGTTTTGTTTTCGAAATTTATTTTGATAATGGGATTTATCGGATTTTCACTGCTGCGTTTGTCCGCTGTACACACGCTTGATTCTCTTACGGAGACATATAAATCAATGGGTTTTAAGATTCTTCCTAGTCAGGTATATTCCTAGGCGTTGAATATGTGGTGTTGGGTCCATTTCGTTGAGCAAGGAGTAGGTCTTGTCTATTACATATTTGGCTTATGGAAAGTTATCTGTGCTAATTTCAGTCTCTGGTTTTATGCAGCACCCCAAGGCACCTTTCCCCATAAAAAAGCACTAGTTGGTTTTCTAAATTTGAGACCCTGTTCTGTTTTGTAATTCAGTTCATGTGTAGTCAAGTTTACATTCCGTGTATTAGTGATATCTTATGATGTTTCTTTTTCTGTGTGACGTAGTTCACGTAGAATCACCGTACCTGCATCCACTCACTATGCCGCTACGGGCCTGATGACACAGATTTCATTGCTGAGTGATATTGCATTGCACGTACGTGCCACAACTTCTTTATCCATTTTCTGCTTTCTGGGATATTTACCTGGTACTGTAGACGAGCTTCTTGGGAACACAGCCGTCCCAAACTTTGGGGTGGCTCTCAGTTTTTGATTTTAATTTCCCTAAGCAATAGGACCATAAGTGCAATTGCCATAGGCTGTGTTGCTTTATTTCTTACGTGTTTCAGGAAACACCATACACTTCTCCAGGGTGGCTGTTCACAATTTACATCCTGCCAATCAGCATAACAAGGCTCCCTGTTCTCCATATCCTGTCCTACCTTTCTGGATTTTACACTTTTTTCAGATGGCCCTTTTGCCAGGGGGGCAGTGAGACTTCATTGTAGTGCAGATTTCATTTACAGGCTTGCTTGGTTGGCCAAAAAGGGCGTATGCGTTTTTTCCTGAATATATTCAGGAAAAAACGCATACGCCCTTTTTGGCCAAGTGCATCATTGTCGACGTTCTGCCTCTTTTCCTATGCTTTCAGGGCAATTCCAGTCTACCCCCTGCAATCGTTTTCCTGAAATTCTGCCCCGCTTTCAAGTCCCCTTCGCAGGCTTACTTCAATATATTTTTGGAGGAAAGCTGTCATTTATAACTCTGCAGGTTTGTGAATTACAGTGCCCCTGAGCTCCTTTCTTCAACTCGCTTTCTTGTGAGCTGGGCACAAAACCGCAGGATTGCTTCATGCCCTAATCTGTTTCTAGCAGGGCACACTGAGCCTTTGTTTAATTCCTCTTCCTGGTGGGCAATGAGCGTTACATTTGCCCGTGCAGACACCTACAGCTAGTCTCTCATTGGTTCTCCCTATTCCTGTTCATTTTGCACAGAAATTGCAAGCTGTGCCAAAGAGGAGGTTAAAGGCACTGACTCTCCAAGCGGGGAGAGTGTTAGTAAAGCATCTGGAATGGTGAACCCGAGGACCAGGATACGAAAACTGAGATGCATTTTAAATCATTTCCCAATCACATGGTGGACGATACTCTTGGTTTCCCATGCATGTTTTAGCTGGAGGAAGAATCCCTTGAACCTGGAGAGTTGGGACCCATTGAATGGGTACCATGCAGTATGACTTCAAAGGGTCTGCATTTGCTCACCGAAACTCACCAATGCTATCAGCCTGAAGTGTCCAGCCTTATGTCTCAACCAGCTCTGGGTGTAGATGTGTTAAATCCCGGTTGCATCACATGCCCTGAGTGAATTATTTAAGAATTGCTCTCTATTTCACTGTCTTTATGATTTTTTTTTGAAATTTATTTTGATAATGGGATTTATCGGATTTTCACTGCTGCGTTTATGCCGCTGTACACACGCTTGATTCTCTTACGGAGACATATATATCCATGGGTTTTAAGATTCTTCCTAGTCAGGTATATTCCTAGGCGTTGAATATGTGGTGTTGGGTCCATTTCGTTGAGCAAGGAGTAGGTCTTGTCTATTACATATTTGGCTTATGGAAAGTTATCTGTGCTAATTTCAGTCTCTGGTTTTATGAAGCACCCCAACGCACCTTTCCCCATAAGCAAGCACTAGTTGGTTTTCTAAATTTGAGACCCTGTTCTGTTTTGTAATTCAGTTCATGTGTAGTCAAGTTTACATTCCGTGTATTAGTGATATCTTATGATGTTTCTTTTTCTGTGTGACGTAGTTCACGTAGAATCACCGTACCTGCATCCACTCACTATGCCGCTACGGGCCTGATGACACAGATTTCATTGCTGAGTGATACTGCATTGCACGTACGTGCCACAACTTCTTTATCCATTTTTTGCTTTCTGGGATATTTACCTGGTCCTATAGACGAGTTGCTTGTGAACAGAGCCGTCCCAAACTTTGGGGTGGCTCTCTGTTTTTGATTTTAATTTCCCTAAGGAATAGGACAATAAGTGCAATTGCCATAGGCTGTGTTGCTTTATTTCTTACGTGTTTCAGGAAACACCATACACTTCTCCAGGGTGGCTGTTCAAAATTTACATCCTGCCAATCAGCATAACAAGGCTGCCTGTTCTCCATATCCTGTCCTTCCTTTCTGGGTTTTACACTTTTTTCAGATGGCACTTTTGCCCGGAGGGCAGTGAGATTTCATTGTAGTGCAGATTGCTTTACAGGCTTGCTTGGTTGGCCAAAAAGTGCGTATGCGTTTTTTCCTGAATATATTCAGGAAAAAACACATACGCACTTTTTGGCCAAGTGCATCATTGTCGACGTTGTGCCTCTTTTCCTATGCTTTCAGGGCAATTCCAGTCTACCCCCTGCAATCGTTTTCCTGAAATTCTGCCCCGCTTTCAAGTCCCCTTCGCAGGCTTACTTCAATATACCTTTGGAAGATAGCTGTCATTTATAACTCTGCAGGTTTGTGAATTACAGTGCCCCTGAGCTCCATTCTTCAACTCGCTTTCTTGTGAGCTGGGCACAAAACTACAGGATTGCTTAAGGCCCTACTCTGTTTCCAGCAGGGCACACTGAGCCTTTGTTTAATTCCTCTTCCTGGTGGGCAATGAGGGTTACATTTGCCCGTGCAGACACCTACAGCTAGTCTCTCATTGGTTCTCCCTATTCCTCTTCATCTTGCACAGAAATTGCAAGCTGTACCAAAGACGAGGTTAAAGGCACTGACTCTCCAAGCGGGGAGAGTGTTAGTAAAGCATCTGGAATGGTGAACCCGAGGACCAGGATACGAAAACTGAGATGCATTTTAAATCGTTTCCCAATCACATGGTGGACGATACTCTGGGTTTCCCATGCATGTTTTAGCTGGAGGAAGAATGCCTTGAACCTGGAGAGTTGGGACCCATGGAATGGGTACCATGCAGTATGACATAAAAGGGTCTGCATTTGCTCACCGAAACTCACCAATGCTATCAGCCTGAAGTGTCCAGCCTTATGTCTCAACCAGCTCTGGGTGTAGATGTGTTAAATCCCGGTTGCATCACATGCCCTGAGTGAATTATTTAAGAATTGCTCTCTATTTCACTGTCTTTGTGTTTTGTTTTCGAAATTTATTTGGATAATGGGATTTATCGGATTTTCACTGCTGCGTTTCGGCCGCTGTACACACGCTTGATTCTCTTACGGAGACATATATATCCATGGGTTTTAAGATTCTTCCTAGTCAGGTATATTCCTAGGCGTTGAATATGTGGTCTTGGGTCCATTTCGTTGAGCAAGGAGTAGGTCTTGTCTATTACATATTTGGCTTATGGAAAGTTAGCTGTGCTAATTTCAGTCTCTGGTTTTATGCAGCACTCCAAGGCACCTTTCTCCATAAGCAAGCACTAGTTGGTTTTCTAAATTTGAGACCCTGTTCTGTTTTGTAATTCAGTTCATGTGTAGTCAAGTTTACATTCCGTGTATTAGTGATATCTTATGATGTTTCTTTTTCTGTGTGACGTAGTTCACGTAGAGTCACCGTACCCGCATCCACTCACTATGCCCCTATGGGCCTGATGACACAGATTTCATTGCTGAGTGATATTGCATTGTACGTACGTGTCACAACTTCTTTATCCATTTTTTGCTTTCTTGGATATTTACCTGATAATGTAGACGCGCTTCTTCTGAACACAGCTGTCCCAAATATTGGGGTGGCTGTCTGTTTTTGATTTTAATTTCCGTAACCTATAGGACCATAAGTGGAAGTGCCATAGGCTGTGTTGCTTTGTTTCTTACGTGTTTCAGGAAACACCATACACTTCTCCAGGGTGGCTGCTGGCAATTTACATCCTGCCAATCAGCTTAACAAGGCTTCCTGTTCTCCATATCCTGTCCTACCTTTCTGGATTTTACACTTATTTCAGATGGCCCTTTTGTCCGAGGGGCAGTGAGACTTCATTGTAGTGCAGATTTCCTTTTCAGGCTTGCTTGGTTGGCCAAAAAGGGCGTATGCGTTTTTTCCTGAATATATTCAGGAAAAAACGCATACGCCCTTTTTGGCCAAGTGCATCATTGTTGACGTTATGCCTCTTTTCCTATGCTTTCAGGGCAATTCCAGTCTACCCCCTGCAATCGTTTTCCTGAAATTCTGCCCCGCATTCAAGTCCCCTTTGCAGGCTTACTTCAATATAATTTTGGAGGATAGCTGTCAATTATAACTCTGCAGGTTTGTGAATTACAGTGCCCCTGAGCTCCTTTCTTCAACTCGCTTTCTTGTGAGCTGGGCACAAAACCGCAGGATTGCTTCAGGCCCTAATCTGTTTCCAGCAGGGCACACTGAGCCTTTGTTTAATTCCTCTTCCTGGTGGGCAATGAGCATTACATATGCCCGTGCAGACACCTACAGCTAGTCTCTCATTGGTTCTCCCTATTCCTGTTCATCTTGCACAGAAATTGCAAGCTGTGCCAAAGAGGAGGTTAAAGGCACTGACTCTCCAAGCGGGTAGAGTGTTAGTAAAGCATCTGGTTTGGTGAAACCGAGGACCAGGATACGAAAACTGAGATGCATTTTAAATCGTTTCCCAATCACACGGTGGACGATACTCTGGGTTTCCCATGCATGTTTTAGCTGGAGGAAGAATCCCTTGAACCTGGAGAGTTGGGACCCATGGAATGGGTACCATGCAGTATGACTTCAAAGGGTGTGCATTTGCTCACCGAAACTCACCAATGCTATCAGCCTGAAGTGTCCAGCCTTATGTCTCAACCAGCTCTGGGTGTAGATGTGGTCAATCCCGGTTGCATCACATGCCCTGAGTGAATTATTTAAGAATTGCTCTCTATTTCACTGTCTTTGTGTTTTGTTTTCGAAATTTATTTTGATAATGGGATTTATCGGATTTTCACTGCTGCGTTTGTCCGCTGTACACACGCTTGATTCTCTTACGGAGACATATAAATCAATGGGTTTTAAGATTCTTCCTAGTCAGGTATATTCCTAGGCGTTGAATATGTGGTGTTGGGTCCATTTCGTTGAGCAAGGAGTAGGTCTTGTCTATTACATATTTGGCTTATGGAAAGTTATCTGTGCTAATTTCAGTCTCTGGTTTTATGCAGCACCCCAAGGCACCTTTCCCCATAAAAAAGCACTAGTTGGTTTTCTAAATTTGAGACCCTGTTCTGTTTTGTAATTCAGTTCATGTGTAGTCAAGTTTACATTCCGTGTATTAGTGATATCTTATGATGTTTCTTTTTCTGTGTGACGTAGTTCACGTAGAATCACCGTACCTGCATCCACTCACTATGCCGCTACGGGCCTGATGACACAGATTTCATTGCTGAGTGATATTGCATTGCACGTACGTGCCACAACTTCTTTATCCATTTTCTGCTTTCTGGGATATTTACCTGGTACTGTAGACGAGCTTCTTGGGAACACAGCCGTCCCAAACTTTGGGGTGGCTCTCAGTTTTTGATTTTAATTTCCCTAAGCAATAGGACCATAAGTGCAATTGCCATAGGCTGTGTTGCTTTATTTCTTACGTGTTTCAGGAAACACCATACACTTCTCCAGGGTGGCTGTTCACAATTTACATCCTGCCAATCAGCATAACAAGGCTCCCTGTTCTCCATATCCTGTCCTACCTTTCTGGATTTTACACTTTTTTCAGATGGCCCTTTTGCCCGGGGGGGCAGGGAGATTTCATTGTAGTGTAGATTTCCTTTACAGGCTTGCTTCGTTGGCCAAGAAGTGCGTATGCATTTTTTCCTGAATATATTCAGGAAAAAACGCATATGCCCTTTTTGGCCAAGTGCATCATTGTCGACGTTTTGCCTCTTTTCCTATGCTTTCAAGGCAATTCCAGTCTACCCCCTGCAATCGTTTTCCTAAAATTTTGGCCCGCCTTCCAGTCCCCTTCGCAGGCTTACTTCAATATATTTTTGGAGGATAGCTGTCATTTATAACTCTGCAGGTTTGTGAATTACAGTGCCCCTGAGCTCCTTTCTTCAATTCGCTTTCTTGTGAGCTGGGCCCAAAACCGCAGGATTGCTTCAGGCCCTAATCTGTTTCCGGCAGGGCACGCTGAGCCTTTGGTTAATTCCTCTTCCTGGTGGTAAATGAGCGTTATATTTGCCCGTGCAGACACCTACATCTAGTCTCTCATTGCTTCTCCTATTCCTGTTCATCTTGCACAGAAATTGCAAGCTGTGCCAAATACGAGGTTAAAGGCACTGACTCTCCAAGCGGGGAGATTGTTAGTAAAGCATCTGGAATGGTGAACCCGAGGACAAGGATACAAAAACTGAGATGCATTTTAAATTGTTTCCCAATCACACGGTGGACGATACTCTGGGTTTCTCATGCATGTTTTAGCCAGAGGAAGAATCCTTTGAACCTGGAGAGTTGGGACCCATGGAATGGGTACCATGCAGTATGACTTCAAAGGGTCTGCATTTGCTCACCGAAACTCACCAATGCTATCAGCCTGAAGTGTCCAGCCTTATGTCTCAACCAGCTCTGGGTGTAGTTGTGGTCAATCCCGGTTGCATTACATGCCCTGAGTGAATTATTTAAGAATTGCTCTCTATTTCACTGTCTTTGTGTTTTGTTTTTGAAATTTATTTTGATAATGGGATTTATCGGATTTTCACTGGTGCGTTTATGGCGCTGTACACACGCTTGGTTCTCTTACGGAGACGTATAAATCCATGGGTTTTAAGATTCTTCCTAGTCAGGTATATTCCTAGGCGTTGAATATGTGGTGTTGCGTCCATTCCGTTGAGCAAGGAGTAGGTCTTGTCTATTACATATTTGGCTTATGGAATGTTATCTGTGCTAATTTCAGTCTCTGGTTTTATGAAGCACCCCAACGCACCTTTCCCCATAAGCAAGCACTAGTTGGTTTTCTAAATTTGAGACCCTGTTCTGTTTTGTAATTCTGTTCATGTGTAGTCAAGTTTACATTCCGTGTATTAGTGATATCTTATGATGTTTCTTTTTCTGTGTGACGTAGTTCACGTAGAATCACCGTACCTGCATCCACTCACTATGCCGCTACGGGCCTGATGACACAGATTTCATTGCTGAGTGATATTGCATTGCACATACGTGCCACAACTTCTTTATCCATTTTTTGCTTTCTGGGATATTTACCTGGTACTGCAGATGAGCTTCTTGTGAACACAGCCGTCCCAAACATTGGGGTGGCTGTCTGTTTTTGAATTTAATTTCCGTAATCTTTGGGACCATAAGTGGAAGTGCCATAGGCTGTGTTGCTTTGTTTCTTATGGATTTCAGGAAACACCATACACTTCTCCAGGATGGCTGTTGGCAATTTACATCCTGCCAATCAGCATAACCAAGCTCCCTGTTCTCCATATCCTTTCCTAACTTTCTGGATTTTACACTTTTTTCAGATGGCCCTTTTGCCCAGGGGGCAGTTAGACTTCATTGTAGTGCAGATTTCCTTTACAGGCTTGCTTGGTTTGCGAAAAAGGGCGTATGCGTTTTTTCCTGAATATATTCAGGAAAAAATTCATACGCACTTTTTGGCCAAGTGCACCATTGTCGACGTTCTGCCTCTTTTCCTATGCTTTCTGGGCAAATCCAGTCTACCCCCTGCAATCGTTTTCCTGAAATTCTGCCCCGCTTTCACGTCCCCTTCGCAGGCTTACTTCAATATATTTTTGGAGGATAGCTGTCATTTATAACTCTGCAGGTTTGTGAATTACAGTGACCCTGAGCTCCTTTCTTCAACTCGCTTTCTTGTGAGCTGGGCACAAAACCGCAGGATTGCTTCAGGCCCTAATCTGTTTCCGGCAGGGCACGCTGAGCCTTTGGTTAATTCCTCTTCCTGGTGGGAAATGAGCCTTACATTTGACCGTGCAAATACCTATAGCTAGTCTCTCATTGGTTCTCCCTATTCCTGTTCATCTTGCGCAGAAATTGCAAGCTGTGCCAAACAGGAGGTTAAAGGCACTGACTCTCCAAGCGGGGAGAGTGTTAGTAAACCCTCTGGAATGGTGAACCCGAGGACCAGGATACGAAAACTGAGATGCATTTTAAGTCGTTTCCCAATCACACGGTGGACCATACTCGGCGTTTCCCACGCATGTTTTAGCTGAAGAAAGAATCCCTTGAACCTGGAGAGTTGGGACCCTTGGAATGGGTACCATGCAGTATGACTTCAAAGGATCTGCATTTGTTTACTGAAACTCACCAATGCTATCAGCCTGAAGTGTCCAGCCTTATGTCTCAACCAGCTCTGGGTGTAGATGTGGTAAATCCAGGTTGCATCACATGCCCTGAGTGAATTATTTAAGAATTGCTCTCTATTTCACTGTCATTGTGTTTTGTTTTTGAAATTTATTTTAATAATGGGATTTATCGCATTTTCACTGCTTCGTTTATGCTGCTGTACACGCGCTTGTTTCTCTTACGGAGACATATAAGCCCATGGGTTTTAAGATTCTTACTAATCCGGTATATTCTTAGGCATTGAATATGGCGTGTTGAGTCCATTTCGTTGAGCAAGGAGTAGGTCTTGACTATTACATATTTGGCTTATGGAATGGTATCTGTGCTAATTTTAATCTCTGGTTTTATGTAGCACCCCAACTCACCTTTCCCCTTAAGGAAGCATAAGTTGGTTTTCTTAATTTGAAACCCTCTTCTCTTTTGTAATTCAGTTCATGTGTAGCCATGTTAACATTCCATGTATTAGTGATATCTTATGTCTTTTTCTTTTTGAATTATGTGACTTCGAATGATCACACGTAACTCCTCTGGCGTTGTTATAACTGGCCGTATTTCATTGATTTCCAGGCTGAGTAATATTCCACTCTACATAATCACCACATCTCTGTCCGTTTTTTCTCTGCAGATACATTTAAGTTATAACCTAGTCGAGGATCTTTTAAACAGAGAGGTGGTAAACATTGGGGTGCCTGTGTCCTCTCGATTTTTGTTTTTCCCAAGATATACGTCCATGAGTGCAAGTGCCCTGTGCTCGGTAGCTCATTTTTTAGATGCTTTAGTAAACACAATAGACTTATCCAGAGTGACCGTTTGCAATATACATTTCCACTATAAGACTCACAGGGCTCCCTTTTCTCCTTGCCCTGTCCTGCATTTCTGGTGTTTACACTTTATGAGGACGGCTCTTCTGACAGATGCAAAGTGATATGTTTTGTAGTATTGATTTCCACTGCCCACCTGTTTGGTTGGCTAAAAAAGTGTATGCCCTTTTCTTGAATATATACAGAAAAAGACACATACACCCTTTTTGGCCAACTGCAATGTTGGCAATGTTCAGCCCCTTTGCTTGTGCTTAATGGCGAGTCCTTTCTACCTCTTCCAATCCCTTTCCTGCCATTCTCCGTTGCTTACAAGTCCTTTTCTCTGACTTTCCTCAAGACATTTTTCAGTGATAGATATTTTCAACTCTGCAGTTTCGTGAATTTTAGTGCCCCTGAGTTCCATTTTCCAACTTGTGTTTATGGGAACTGGCCACAAAGCATCAGGATTCCTCAAGCCCTATTCTGTTTCCATGGGCAACCCTAGCCTTTGGTCAATTCGTCTTCCTGATTGGAAATTAGAGTGGCATGTGCCTGTCCGAACACCTAGGACTTGTCTCTCATTGTTCCTCCTCCTTCTGCTTCATCCTCTGGACAAATTCCAAACTGTATGCAACAGGATGTTGACAGTGCTGACATCTCCAAGTGGGGAGACTGTTAGTAAAGACGCTGGAGTGGTGAACCCTAGCACCAAGAGATGAGGAGATGAGATGCCTTTTCCAAACTTTTCCCGATCAGACGGTATACCATCCTCTGGGTGTGACAGGCATGTTTTAGGTGTAGGAAGGGTCCCATTCATGTGAGGAGAACACCAGGGGATTTTAAATATCAGTGTCTGTCCGCAACCCAAACTGGGGAATTTTTTAAGCTACGGCTACACATATGTTCATTAAGGGCCTTGGGAAGTAGGCAGAGTCCAAACTTTAGATGATTGAAGTCTTCAGGGTCAGAAGCACTCACCACTGTCTTCCCTTAGATTCCATTTTTACTGTCATTGATGGATGATGTCAATAAAAATATCTATTCTTTTTCAGATCATTTCCCCTTATAGGTTATTGCAAAATATTGAGTGTAGTTCCCTGTGCTATACAGTAGTTCCTTGCTGATGATTTCATACATAGCAGTGTGTATGTGTTAATCCCAAACTGTTAATTTATCCCTCCTCCTACCATTTCCCTTTGGTAATAATAAATTATAAGATTTTATGCTTCTCAGAAATGGGGGAGCTGAAAGAGAGGTATCATTTTCAATGCAAAAGCATTTAAAACAAGATTGAAGCTTTAACCAAGATTATTAGATGTACATCCTTGGAAAGAAATCACTTTGTTTCTCTAATATTGACCTGACAAAGAAGACAAACCTTTTCACTGAACTTGCTTATAAGAAAGTGATGGAAATATCAAATGGAAGTGTTAGAAACATCTTATTTTACCCGAGCCTTATACACTGTTCTATGTTAATTACAGTTTGGCTCACACATCTGTTCATTGAAGTTACAATGTTCTCAATTTCTGTTACTGATCCTCCAGAGTGGACGCCAACAAGTGTCCCCCTGCCCAGTGTCATTGGAGCCAATAGATCGAGACTGAGTTTGGTTCAAAAGCAAAGGAAACTTTATATTTTGATCAGAGAATGGAGAGGTGCTACCCTGTGGGCTGTGGGCTGGGCTGCTGTGTAGAGATCCTGTCAGAGTCACTGGGAGGGAGGGGGCTGAGCTCTCGAGGACCTGGTTGGCTGCAGCTCAGGCTCTATGTCACGGAGTCTGAACTGGGCCCCAGGAGCTGAAGTGTCATCGAGCCATTCTGCTCTAGGAAATCTGGTCTGAAGTGCCGGGTGTGGAACCTCTGTATGCGGGACACTAGGAGCACCTGAAATTAGACAAAGCACAAAGGATAAAAATGGTTAGACTTTATTTTATTGCCCAGATTCTATTTTTATCTCCCAGGCATTTTTAAGGGGCTTTGCCTGGGACAAACTTCTCTTCTGCCTTTTGTCCCTTTCCTCATTCTTGGAGTGCTGCGGGTGCAGACCCTTCTTCTGTAACTGCTGAGTGCTGAGTTAGGAGGCTTCATACCCGTGGGCGAGGGTCAGAACTTCTCCCCAGCAGCCTCCAGGTGACGTTGATTGTCCCCAGGCCTCCTGCCTCCCTGCTCGTCCACCTGAGCACCAGTATTGGAAGTGTTATAGATTCTAATGACCTTTAAGGGTCCAGAAAGGAGATGTGCAGTGGCGCTGTGAGGTCCAGTTTCACTCCGCCCCACATTTGTTTGGCCACCTTAGGCTGACCGTTTCTGCCAGCCTAGATGCTCTGACTGACCGTTTCTGCCAGCCTAGATGCTCTGACCAACAGTCTGCGCTTTCTTCCATTAGGCCCCTGAATTAACGTAAAAACAGCACCAGGTGTCAGGATCCTGCCCGCTCAGCTCCCAGACAGTCCAGGGTCAGTGGTGATGAAGGATCATGATGGTCACTGAGTCAAGAGCCTTTGGAAGTAAACAGGAGTCCAGCCGGTCTTATTGGCCACCATCATCAGGGTGTCTGTAGGCTTTTCTATGGTGACATCATGATATACGGTTCCCCCGCCAAGATTATTAGCTCCCCTCTGGGTACAGTAAGTACTGAAAGCAGTAGTCTACTCTTTTGGGACACACTCTTGTTGTTTTATGAGAGAAACTCCAGGTCAAGTGATGGTCACACGGGTCGTCATGGTGCCCCGTTGCCCCCGGTTATCTCTCTGGAGGTTGGAGTTGGAGGGCCTCCTCAATCGAGGTCAGTGTGCCCACGGAGCAAACCCTGCAACTTCAGGGCATGGTTGGGGGTTAGGATCACCACGTGGGGTCCGTTTCCCTTAGAAGGGAGGTGGCCTTTTGGGCTGCTGATTTCCAGGTTTTCAGATACCACCAGTATCTTGGCCAGATGTGGCGGTGGGCCAAGCCCCTTGGTGACCATAGTTTATCCTACCTGGATGGCATTCTTGCATTGTTCCATTTCAAGTGGTCCCAGTTTTTGCACTAATACTCCAATGGCGATTCACCTTTCACCAGGAATGTAAAGGTCAAAGGGTTTAGCTAAATTAGGGAGTCCCAGGGCAAGGGTCTGAATTGACTGCTCTTTCCATTCTTGAAAGGCCACTTCTGGATTCTATTCAAAAGGATCATCATCTTTTCCTTTCAGTGTTTCATATAGAGGCCCAGCTAGTAGACTGTAGTTAGGGATCCAGAGGCAGGAAACCCTGGCTTCCCCAGGAACCCCTAAGCTGTCTTCTAGTTTCAGAAAGGGGTAAGGCTGTAAATTGTTTCTTCCCTTTCCTGGGATGGGCTTCTCCGACCTTCTGTGAGAATGAAGCCCAGGCAGGTCACCGTAGTCTGTGATACTTGAGCTTTTTCGTGGACAACTTCTATCCTTTATTGGCTTGGTAGTTCTGAGGCCTCCTTAGTAGGGCTGGCGATCAGAATGTCGTCTGAATATTGAAGGAGTGTTTCCTTTTCCAGAGGTAGAACTTTTAGGTCTTTAGCTGAGCTTTCCCCAAAGATGGTGTGGGAATTTTTGAACCCTTGGGGCAAGACAGCCTGGAAGTATTGTTTTAGTTGTATGTTGAGTCCTGTCACTCACAAGCCAAAATTTCTTGTGACTCTGGGACTAATGGAATACAAAAGAAGGCATCAGTGAAGACTAATACAGAATACCAAGTCCTGGTGGTTGGTAGAATGACCAGCAGGGTGTAGGATTTAGGAACTACTGGAGGTATATCCTCAGTGGCTTCACTGACTGTCCTGACATCCTTTACCAGGACTCCAGCAGCCCATGGGGCTCTCGAGGTCAGGCCAATCCCAGGATATGGAGCTCACCTGGGCAGGTACCCTACCCCCACCCCAGCCCACGGGGCTCTCGTGTTCAGGCCCCTCCCAGGATATGGGATTCCCTGGGCAGGTCCTCTGCAGTCCATGGGGCTCCCGTGGTCAAGCCCCTCCCAGGATACAGAGCTACCCTTGCAGGTACCTTGGCAGGGCTGGGCACACAGGAACCGTGCACATAGCCCTCATTGCAGAGCACTCCCAGCTCACCTGTCGCTCAGATCTGACACAGAGCACCTCAGAGCAGGACTTGAACTAACAAACAGCAGCTCTGACAGGTCTGTGACCCTGGGCATCACTCTGTGCGGCCTCCTCCACCTGATCTTCCAGAGACTTCCACTGCACCCGGGGCACCAGGCCTCTGTCTCCAACCACCACCCACCCCTCCTCTCCCTGACTCCTGGGTTCCTCTCATTAGGAGAGGGTTTTCTTGAAGTTGTCTCCCACTCATGGGCCAGATAATATAATTAGAAAACAAGCCAGAGCTGCAGCCCCTTGTCTATCCTGACTCTCAGGAGCCCACACCTGTTCCTTGGACCTGGCCAATTCAGCAAGTTCCATTTTCAGCAACTGTGAGCCCCTGAGGGGTGATTATTGGCTGGCTTGGGAAGCCTGACCGTGCCGGCCAGCCCTCCCCAGGTGTGCCTGGGTTGAGATCAATATAAACACCGCTCCAGGCAGCAAGAGCCCCTGCAGCTGTGCCTGACGCCATTTTCTCTGCCCTGTCAGCAGTCTCGGGGCTGGGCTGGTGGGAGGGAGTGAGAAGCCACGGCTTTGTGGGTGTCCCAGTGTGAGTGGGGCTCTGCTGGACTTTCTGCAGCAGTTGCCAAGATGCTACCTGCTAAAGAAGAGGATGTGTCACCCACACCTGCCGCTGGAATTTCTCCCTGGGCACAGGTGAGGAAGGAAGAAAGCAGTGGGGGCCGGGACAGCAGGGGTATCTCAGGCAGGGAAATGGAGAGCTTCCAGAAGAGCACCCAGGGCCAGGACCATCCTGGCTGGCCTGCAGGCACCAAGTCGGCTGGCATGCTGTCCCTCATGTGGCTCCATGGCCCTTCCTCTAGGTTTTCAAGTCCTTGTACATATTCAGGTGTTTAGCCTTGGAAGGGTGGGAACATTTCAGCAGCAGCTGGCCTGGGGCTCGGCCCACGTTTACTCACAGATACCTCGGCACGGTCCCCCAGCTTTGCAGTGAGGACGCTTGTTGCGAGGAGCATGCTGGCTGAGTGGGAGATGATTCCCCACCACTGACCAACTTCAGAATTGTTTGCAATTGGAGCAAGTGCCCTGAAACGGTTTTCCTCTGTGTAACTGGTGGGTTCTGTTCTTTTTTATCTTTTTTTCGTTTTTGGTTCAAGGTAGATTTTATTCCTCTTTTGTGTATTTACAGATATAAGCATGGAAATAATTTATTCATATAAATACATGTATGTGAAGGGAAGAATATTTTTTCTGTTTTACTTTTTTTAATTTTATTTTTTTTTTGAATTTAATTTTATATTTTTATACAGCAGGTTGTTTTTGGTTATCTACTTTATACATATAAATGTATACATACCAATCCCAATATCTCAACTCCTCCCACCACCATCCCCAACAGCTTTCCCCCCTTGTTGTCCATACGTTTGTTGTATACATGTGTTGCTCTATTTCTGCCTTGCAAAACGGTTCATCTGTACAATTTTTCTAGGTTCCACATATATGCATTAATATACAAGATTTGTTTTTCTCTTTCTGACTTACTTCACTCTGTATGACAGTCTCTAGATCCATCAACGTCTCTACAAATGTCCCAATTTCATTCCTTTTTATGGCTTAGTAATATTCCATTTTATATATGTACCACATCTTTATGCATTCGTCTGTCTGTGGGCATTTAGGTTGCTTCCATTTCCTGGATAGTGTAAATAGTGATGCAATGAACATTGTGGTGAATGTCTCTTTTTGATTTATGGTTTTGTCTGGGTATATGCCCAGTAGAGGGATTGCTGTATCATATGGTAATTCTATTCTTAGTTTTATAAGAAACTCCATAATGTTCTCCACAGTGACTGTATCAATTTACGTTCCCAACAATAGTGGAAGAGGATTCCTTATCTCCACACCGTTTCCAGCATTTGTTGTTTGTAGATTTTCTGATGATGCCCATTCTAATAGGTGTGAGGTGATACACCATGGATGAGTCTATTTCGTTGAGCAAAGAGTAGGTCTTGTTTATTACGTATTTGGCTTATGGAATGGTATGTGTGCTAATTTCAATCTGTTTTTATACAGCAGCCCAACTCAACTTTCCCCTTAAGCAAGCATAAGGTTTTTATCTAAATGTGAGACTCTGTTCGGTTTTGTAATTCAGTTTATGTGTAGCCAAGTTTACACTCCCTCTATTAGTGATATCTTATGATAATTATCTTTCTTTGTGTGACATATTTCTCTTAGAATCATCATAATTAAATCCACTCAATTTGCTGCTACAGGCCTGATGACATTGATTTCACTGCTGAGTGATATTCCATTGTACGTAAGTAGCACAACTTCTTTATCCATTTTTTTCTTTCTGGGATATTTAATTTGTACTGGACTCGAGGTTCTTGTAAACACAGCAGCCCTAAATTTTGTGTTGGCTGTGTCTTGTTGATTTTAATTTTCCTAAGCTATAGGGCCAAAAGTGGAAGTGCCCTAGGCTCTGTAGCTTTGTTTTTTAGATGTTTCAGGATACACCATGAACATCTCCAGAGTGTCTGTTGGCAATTTACATCCCGCCCATCAGCATAACACGGCTCCCTGTTCTCCATGGCCTGTCCTGTGTTTCTGGTTTTTACACTTTATTCAGATGGCCTTTTTGACGAATGGGAAATGTGACTTCATTGTAGTGTGGATTTCCATTGCTGGAGTGCTTGGTTGGCCAAAATGTTCATATGCGTTTTTTCCTGAATATATTCAGGAAAAATGTATACGCACTTTTTGTCCATGTGCATCACTGTCAAAGATCTGCCGCTTTTCATATGCTTTAAATGCAATTCCAATCTACCTCTTGAAATATGATTCCTGCAATTCTGCCTCGTTTTCAAGTCCTCTTTGCAGACTTACTTCGATATATTTTTGCCAATAGCTGTCATTTATCTCTGCAGGTTTGTGAATTACAGTGCCCCTGAGCTCCTTTCTTAACTCGCTTCCTTGTAAGCTGGCCACAAAACTGCAGGTTTGCTTCAGGCCATAATCAGGGTCCGGCACGGCACTCTGAGCCTTTGGTTAATTCCTCTTCCTGGTGGGAAATTAGAGTTAAATGTGCCCCTCCAGATACCTGCCTCACTCCCAGCCACATGGTGATGTATGTCCTCAGGTTTGAGGCCATATGTGATGGGTTCCTCATCTTTTGATGATGTGGCCCCACTGGTGTGTGGACACTCCTGCCTGGTTCCCATCCCTTTGGTGATGTGGGTCCTCTGGTGAGACTCTGATCCTGGTTGGGTTCCTCACACATCCGTGAGGTGAGCCCTCTTCTCTGAGGTCACTCCTGCCTGGCTGGCACAACCCGCCTTGTTGACTTCGGCACCCTGGTGGCAGTTGGAGCCTGCTGGGAGCCTCCTTCCCGCGGTGATGAGGCCCTCTGGCGTCAGACCCTAATGGCGGGGTTCCCACATTTTCTGATACGTGCTAAGTGGTACGAGGGCACTCCTGCCAGGTTCCCATCCTCATGAGCGCGTGGGCCTTCTGTTCTGAGGTCCTAACGGCTGGGTTGCTCACACTTTCATGATGTGGGCTCTCTGCTGTGAGGTCAATCCTGCCTGGCTGGCGCACGTCGCCTTGGCGACGTGGACCCTCTGGTGGCAGTTGGAGCGTGCTGGGGTCTCCTCCCCTCAGTGATGAGGGCCTTCTGGTGTCAGGCCCTAAGTGCTGGGCTCCACACATTTTCTGATGTGTGCCCAGTGGTGCGAGTCACTCCTGCCAGGTTCCCATCCCCATGGGCATGTGGGACTTCTGTTCTGTGGTCCCAACTGCTGGGTTGCTCACAGTTTCATGATGTGGGCCCTTTGCTGTGTGTTCACTCTGGCCTGTATCCCATAGTGTCAGTGCTCTGGGCCTCCAGCTTGGAGTTTCCAACTTCTCGATTCCTCACCTTTTTTATTCTATGGGCCCTCGGTTGTGCGTCTCCTCCTGCATGCCTCACTCCCAGCCCCTTCGTGATGTGTGTCCCCTTGTTTGAGGCCACATGTGCTGTGTTCCTCACCTTTCTATAATGTGGCCACACTGGTGTGAGGACACTCTTGCCTGGTTCCCATTCCCTTGGTGATGTTGGCCCCACTGGTGTTAGGACAGTCTTGCCTGGTTCCCATCACCTTGGTGATGTTGGCCCTCTGGTGAGAGTCTGATCCTGGTTAGGTTCCTCACCCTTCTGTGAGGTGGGCCCTCTGCTCTGAGGTCACTCCTGCCTGGCTGGCACACCCCGCCTTGGCAACGTTGACCATATGGTGGCAGTTGGAGCCTGCTGGGAGCCTCCTCCCCTCGGTGATGAGGGCCCTCTGGCCTCAGGCCCTAACTGCTGGGTTCCCACATTTTCTGATTCGTGCTAAGTGGTGCAAGGACACTCCTGCCAGGTTCCCATCCCCATGGGGATGTGAGCCTTCTGCTCTGAGGTCCCAACGGCTGTGTTGCTCACAGTTTCATGATGAGGGCCCTCTGGTGTGAGTTCACTCCTGCCTAGATCCCATAGCCTCGCTGCTCCTGGCTGCCTGCTGGAGGTTCCAACTGTGGGATTCCTCACCTTTTTTATTCTATGGTCCCTCTGTTTTGAGGATCCTCTGGCCTGCCTCACTCCCAGCCCCTTGGTGATGTGTGTCCTCAGGTTTGAGGCCACGTGTGCTGGGTCCCTCAAATTATGGTGATGTAGCCCCACTGGTGTGAGGACACTCCTGCCTGGTTCCCATTCCCTTGGTGATGTTGGCCCTCTGGTGACAGTCTGATCCTTGTTGGGTTCCTCACACTTCTGTGAGGTGGGCTTTCTGCTCTGAGGTCACTCCTGCCTGGTTGGCACACCCCTCCTTGGTGACATCGGCCTTATGGTGGCAGTTGGAGCCTGCTGGGAGCCTCCTCCCCTCGGTGATGAGGGTCCTCTGGCCTCAGGTCCTAACTGCTGGGTTCCCACATTTTCTGATTCGTGGAAGTGGGCCGAGGACACTCCTGTCAGGTTCCCATCCCCATAGGGATGTGGGCCTTCTGCTCTGAGGTCCCATCCGCTGGGTTGCTCACAGTTTCATGATGTGGGACCTCTGCTGTGAGTTTGCTGTGGCCTGGATCCCATAGACTCTGTGCTCTGGGCGGCCTACTGGCCGGTTCCAACTGCTGGATTCCTCACAACTTTTATTCTGTGGGCTCTGTTTTGTGAGGATACTCCTGCTTGCCTCACTCCTAGCCCCTTGGAGATGTGGGTCCCCTGTTTTAGGCCACATGTTCTGGGTTCCTCACCTTTCTATAATGTGGCCACACTTGTGTGAGGACCCTCCTGCCTGGTTCCGATCCCCTTGGTGATGTGGGCCCTCTGGTGAGAGTCTTATCCTGGCTGGTTTCCTCACCCTTCTGTGAGGTAGGCCCTCTGCGGTGAGGTCACTCCTGCCTGGCTGGCACACATCACCTTGGTGACGTGGGCCCTCAGTTGGGAGTTGGTGTCTGCTGCGAGTCTCTGTCCCTCGGTAATGAGGGCCCTCTTGCGTCAGACCCTAACTCCTGGGCTCCCAAAATTTGCAGATGTGCGACCTGTGGTGCGAGTACACTCCTGTCAGGTTCCCAACCACATGGGAATTTGGGCCTTCTGCTCTGAGGTCCCAAAGGCTGGGGTGCTCACAGTTTCATGATGAGGGCCCTCTGATGTGCGTTCATTCCGGCCTAGATCCCATAGGCTTGCTGCTCCTGGGCGCCTGCTGGGAGGTTCCAACTGCGGGATTCCTCACCTTTTTTATTCTATGGGCCCTCTGTTTTGAGGCTCCTCCTGCCTGCCTCAATCCCAGCCCCGTTGTGATGTGTGTCCTCTGGTGTGAGGCCACGTGTGCTGGGTCCCTCACCTTTCGATGATGTGGCCCCAATGGTGTGAGGACACTCGTGCCTGTTTCCCAGCCCCTTGGTGATGTGGCCCCTCTGGTGAGAGTCTGATCCTGGCTGGGTTCCTTACCGTTCTGTGAGGTGGGCCCTGTGCTCTGAGGTAACTCCTGCCTGGCTTGCTCCCATTGCCTTGGTGACGTCGGCCCTCTGGTGGCAGTTCGATCCTTTTGGAGACTCCTGTCCTCGGTGATGAGGTCCCTCTGGCGTCAGGCTCTAACTGCTGGGCTCCCCAGGTTTTCTGATGTGAGCCCAGTGATGCCAGGACACTCGTGAAATGTTCCCATCCCCATGGCGATATGGGCCTTCTGCTCTGAGGTTCCAACGACTGGGTTGCTCACAGTTTCCTTATGTTAGCTCTCTGGTGTTAGTTCACTCATTCCTAGATCCCATAGCCTCTGTACTCTGGGCCGCCTGCTGGGAAGTTCCAACTGCTGGGTTCCTCACCTTTTTTATTCTTTGGGCCCTGTGTTGGGAGGCTCCTCCTGCCTGTGTCACTCCCAGCCCCTTGGTGATATAGGTCCTCTGGTTTGTGGCCACATGTGCCAGTTTCCTCATCTTTTAGTGATGTGGCCCCACTGGTGTGAGGACACTCGTGCCTGGTTCCCGTCCCCTTGGTGATATGGGCCCTCTGGTGAGAGTCTGATCCTGGTTGGGTTCCTCACACTTCTTTGAGGTGGGCCGTCTGCTGTGAGGTCACTCCTGCCTGGCTGGCACACCCCGCCTTGGCGACGTGGGCCCTCTTGTGGTAGTTGGAACATGCTGGGAGCCTCCTCCCCTCAGTGATGAGGGCCCTCTGGCGTCAGGCCCTAACTGCTGGGTACCCACATTTTCTGATATGTGCTAAGTGGTGCGAGGACACTCCTGCCATGCTCCCAACACCTTGGGGATGTGGACCTTCTGCTCTGAGGTCCAAATGGCTGGGTTGCTCGCATTTTCATGATGTGGACCCTCTGCTGTGAGTTTACTGCGGCCTGAATCGCATAGACTTGGTGCTCTTGGCCGCCTGCTGGGAGGTTCCCATTGCTGGATTCCTCAGCTTTTTTATTCTATGGGCCCTGTGTTGTGAGGCTACTCCTGCCTGCCTCATTCCGAGCCCCTTGGAGATGTGGGTCTTCTTGTTTAGGCCACATGTGCTGGGTTCCTCACCTTTCTATGATGTGGCCACACTGGTGTGAAGACTCTCCTGCCTGGTTCTGATCACCTTGGTGATGTGGGCCCTCTGGTGAGAGTCTTATCCTGGCTGTGTTCCTCACCCTTCTGTGAGGTAGGCCCTCTGCGGTGAGGTCACTCCTACCTGGCTGTCACACGTCACCTTGGCGACGTGGGACCTCAGTTGGGTGTTGGTGCCTGATTGGAGTCTCCTCCCCTTGGTAATGAGGGCCCTCTGGCGTCAGGCCCTAACTCCTGGGTTCCCTAAATTCTCTGATGTGTGCCCTGTGGTGCGAGTACACTTCTGACAGGTTCCCAACCCCATGGGAATGTGGGCCTTCTGCTCTGAGATCCCAACGCCTAGGTTGCTCACAGTTTCATGATGACGGCCCTCTGGTGTGAGATCACTCCGGCCTGGATCCCATAGTCTCGCTGCTCCTGGCCGCCTGCTGGGAGGTTCCAACTGCGGGATTCTTCACCTCTTTAATTCTATGGTCCCTCTGTTTTGAGGCTCCTCCTGCCTGCCTCAATCCCAGCTCCCTTGTGATGTGTGTCCTCTGGTTTGAGGCCACGTGTGCTGGGTCCCTCACTTTTCGGTGATGTGGCCCCACTAGTGTGAGGACACTCCTGCCTGGTTCCCATTCCCTTGGTGATGTGGGCCCTCTGGTGAGAATCTGATCCTCTTTGGTTCTTCACACTTCTGTGAGGTTGACCCTCTGCTCTGAGGTCACTCCTGCCTGGTTGTCGCACTCCGCATTGGCGACGTCGCCCTGCTGGTAGCAGTCAGAGCTGGCTGGGAGCCACCGCCCCTCGGTGATGAGGGCCCTCTGGCATCAGGCACTAATTGCTGGGCTCCCCACATTTTTTCATGTGTGCCCACTCTTGCGATGACACTCCTGCTTGTTTCCCTTCCCCATGGGGATGTGGGCCTTCTGCTCTGAGGTCACAACGGCTGGGTTGCTTACAGAATCACAATGAGGGCCCTCTGTTGTGAGTTCATGCCGGCCTGGATCTCATAGCCTCAGTGCTCTGGGCCGCCTGCTAGGAAGATCCAACTGCTGGTTTCCACACCTTTTGTATACAATGGGACATGTGTTGTGAGGTTAATCCTGCCTGCCTCACTCCGAAACCCATGGTGATGTGGGTCCTCTGGTTTGAGGCCACATGTGCTGGGTACCTCAACTTTTGATGATGTGGCCCCACGGGTGTGAGGACACTCCTGCCTGGTTCCCATCACCTTGGTGATGTGGGCCCTCTGGGGAGAGTCTGATCCTGGCTGGGTTCCCTACCATTCTGTGAGGTGAGCCCTCTGATGTCAGGTCACTCCTGCCTGGCTAGCTCACATCGCCTTGGCGACGTGGGCCCTCTGTTGGCCACTGGAGCATGCTGGGAGCCTCCTACTCCCGTGAATGATGGCCCTGGAAAAAATGCATATGCCCTTTTTGGCCAAGTGCTTCATTGACGAGGTTCTGCCACTTCTCTTATGCTTTCAGAGCAATTCACGTCTACCTCCTGAAATCGGATTCCAGCAATTCTGCCCCACTTTCAAGTCCTCTTCGCAGCCTTAATTCAATATATTTTTGTACGATTTCTGTCATTTATAAGTCTGCAGGTATGTGAATGACAGTGCCCCTGAGCTCCTTTCCTCAACTCGCTTTCTTGTGAGCTGGCCACAAAACCGCAGGATTGCTTCAGGCCCTAATCTTGTTCCAGCACAGCATGCAGAGCCTTTGGTTAATTCCTTTTCCTGTTGGGAAATGAGTGTTAAAATTGCCCGTGCATACTGGGCATATACCCTGAGAAAACCAAAATTCAAAAAGAGTCATGTACCAAAATGTTCATTGCAGCTCTATTTACAATAGCCCGGAGATGGAAAGAACCTAAGCGCCCATCATCGGACGAATGGATAAAGAAGACGTGGCACATATACACAATGGAATATTACTCAGCCTTAAAAAGAAATGAAACTGAGTTATTTGTAATGAGATGGATAGACCTAGAGTCTGTCATACAGAGTGAAGTAAGTCAGAAAGAAAAAGACAAATAGCGTATGCTAACACATATATATGGAATTTAAAGGAAAAAAATGTCATGAAGAACCTAGGGATAAGACAGGAATAGAGGCGCAGACCTACTGGAGAACGGAATTGAGGATATGGGGAGGGGGAATGGTGAGATCTGACAGGGCGAGAGAGAGTCATGGACATATACACACTAACAAATGTAGTAAGGTAGATAGCAAGGGGGAAGCAGCCGCAAGTCACAGGGATATTAGCTCGGGGCGTTGGGACAGCCTGGAGGGGTGGAAGGGGGAGAGAGGGAGGGAGGGAGACACAAGAGGGAAGACACAGGGAGCATATGTATATGTATGGCTGATTCACTTTGTTATAAAGCAAAAACTAACACACCATTGTAAAGCAATTATACCCCAATAAAGATGTTAAAAAAAATATTTGCCCGTGCACACACCTACAGATAGTCTCCCATTGGTTCTCCGTATTCCTGTTCATCTTGCGCAGAAATTGCAAACAGTGCCAAACAGGAGGTTAAAGACACTGACTCTCCAAATGGGGAGAGTGTAAGAAAAGGGTCTGGAATGGTGAACCTGAGTACCAGGGGACGAAAACAGACATGCATGTAAAAAGGTTTCCCAGTCACACGGTGGAGCATACTCTGGGTTTCCCATGCAAATTTTAGCAGAAGGAAGAATCCCTAGAACCTGGAGAGTTGGGAACCATGGAATGGGTACCAGGCAGTATGACATCAAAGGGTCTGCATTTGCTCACTGAACCTCACCAATGCTATCAGCCCAAAGGGTCCAGCCTTATCTCTCACCCAGCTCTGGGTGTAGATGTGGTAAACCAGGTTGCATCACATGCCATGTGTGAGTTATTTAACAATTGCTCTCTATTTCACTGTCATTGTGTTTTGTTTTTGAAATTTTTTTTTGACACTGGGATTTATCGGATTTTCACTGCTGCGTTAATGCCACTGTACACACTCTTGATTCTCTTACGGAGACATAAATATCCACAGGTTTTAAGATTCTTCCTAGTCAGGTATATTCCTAGGCGTTGAATATGTGGTGTTGAGTCCATTTCGTTGAGCAAGGAGTAGGTCTTGTCTATTACATATTTGGCTTATGGAACGGTATCTGTGCTAATTTCAGTCTCTGGTTTTATGCAGCACGCCAACGCACCTTTCTCCATAAGAAAGCACAAGTTGGTTTTCTAAATTTGAGACTGTTCTGTTTTGTAATTCAGTTCATGTATAGTCAAGTTTACATACTGTGTATTAGTGATATTTTATGATGTTTCTTTTTATGTGTGACTTATTTCACGTAGAATCACCATACCTGAATCCACTCACTATGCCGTTATGGGCCTGATGACACAGATTTCATTGCTGAGTGATATTCCATTGTACGTACGTACCACAACTTCTTTATCCATTGTTTGCTCTCTGAGATATTTACCTTGTACTGTAAACGAGGTTCTTGTGAACAGAGAGGTCCCAAACTTTGAGGTGGCTGGGTGTTTTTGATTTTAATTTCCCTAAGCTGTAGGACCATAAGTGGAAGTGCCATAGGCTGTGTTGCTTTGTTTCTTACGTGTTACAGGAAACACATAACACTTCTCCAGAATGGCTGTCGGCAATTTACATCATATGCATCAGCATAATAAGGATCCCTGTTTTCCATTGCCTGTCCTCCGTTTCTGGATTTTACAATTTTTTTAAATGGCCCTTTTGCCCTGGGGGGCACTGAGACTTCATTGTAGTGCAGGTTTATTTACAAGCTTGCTTGGTTGGCCAAAAAGTGCGTATGCGTTTTTTCCTTAATATATTTAAGGAAAAAAGCATCCGCACTTTTTGGACAAGTGCATCATTATCGACGTTCTGCCTCTTTTCCTATTCTTTAAGTGCAATTCCAGTTTAACCCTTCAATCGTTTTCCTGAATTTCTGCCCCGCTTTCAAGTCCCCTTTGCAGGCTTACTTCAATATATTTTTGGAGGATAGCTGTCATTTATAACTCTGCAGGTTTGTGAATTACAGTGCCCCTGAGCTCCTTTCTTCAACTCGCTTTCTTGTGAGCTGGGCACAAAAACGCAGGATTGCTTCAGGCACTAATCTCTTTCCAGCAGGGCACGCTGAGCCTTTGGTTAATTCCTATTCCTGGTGGGAAATGAGCATTACATTTGCCCGTGCAGACAACTACAGCTAGTCTCTCATTGGTTCTCCCTATTCCTGTTCATCTTGCACAGAAATTGCAAGCTGTGCCAAAGAGGAGGTTAAAGGCACTGACTCTCCAAGCGGGGAGAGTGTTAGTAAAGCATCTGGAATGGTGAACCCGAGGACCAGGATACGAAAACTGAGATGCATTTTAAATCATTTCCCAATCACACGGTGGACGATACTCTGGGTTTCCCATGCATGTTTTAGCTGGAGGAAGAATCTCTTGAACCTGGAGAGTTGGGACCCATGGAATGGGTACCATGCAGTATGACTTCAAAGGGTCTGCATTTGCTCACCGAAACTCACCAATGCTATCAGCCTGAAGTGTCCAGCCTTATGTCTCAACCAGCTGTGGGTGTAGATGTGGTCAATCCCGGTTGCATCAGAGGCCCTGAGTGAATTGTTTAAGAATTGCTCTCTATTTCACTGTCTTTGTGTTTTGTTTTTGAAATTTATTTTGATAATAGGATTTATCAGATTTTCCCTGCTGCGTTTATGTCGCTGTACACACACATGATTCTCTTAGGGAGACATATAAATCCATGGGTTTTAAGATTCTTCCTAGTCAGGTATATTCCTAGGCGTTGAATATGTGGTGTTGAGTCCATTGCGTTGAGCAAGGAGTAGGTCTTGTCTATTACATATTTGGCTTATGGAAAGTTATCTGTGCTAATTTCAGTCTCTGGATTTATGCAGCATCCCAACGCACATTTCCCCATAAGCAAGCACTAGTTGGTTTTCAAAATTTGAGACCCTGTTCTCTTTTGTAATTCAGTTCATGTGTAGTTAAATTTACACTCCGTGTATTAGTGATATCTTATGATGTTTCTATTTCTGTGTGATGTAGTTCACGTAGAATCACCGTACCTGCATCCACTCACTATGCCGCTACGGGCCTGATGACACAGATTTCATTGCTGAGTGATATTGCATTGCACGTACGTGCCACAACTTCTTTATCCATTTTTTGCTTTCTGGGATATTTACCTGGTACTGTAGACGAGCTTCTTGGGAACACAGCCGTCCCAAATTTTGGGGTGGATCTCTGTTTTTGATTTTAATTTCCCTAAGCAAGAGGACCATAAGTGCAATTGCCATAAGCTGTGTTCCTTTATTTCTTACGTGTTTCAGGAAACACCATACACTTCTCCAGGGTGGCTGTTGGCAATTTACATCATCCCAATCAGCATAACAAGGCTCCCTGTTCTCCATATCCTGTCTTACCTTTCTGGATTTTACACTTTTTTCAGATGGCCCTTTTGCCAGGGGGGCAGTGAGACTACATTGTAGTGCAGATTTCCTTTACAGTCTTGCTTGGTTGGCCAAAAAGTGCCTATGCGTTTTTTCCTGAATATATTCAGGAAAAAACGCATACGCCCTTTTTGGCCAAGTGCATCATTGTCCACTTTGTGCCTCTTTTCCTATGCTTTCAGGGCAATTCCAATCTACCACCTGCAATCGTTTTCCTGAAATTCTGCCCCGCTTTCAAGTCCCCTTCGCAGGCTTACTTCAATATACTTTTGGAAGATAGCTGTCATTTATAACTCTGCAGGTTTGTGAATTACAGTGCCACTGAGCTCCTTTCTTCAACTCGCTTTCTTGTGAGCTGGGCACAAAACTACAGGATTGTTTCAGGCACTAATCTGTTACCAGCAGGGCACGCTGAGCCTTTGGTTAATTCCTCTTCCTGGTGGGAAATGAGCATTACATTTGCCCGTGCAGACACCTACAGCTAGTCTCTCATTGGTTCTCCCTATTCCTGTTCATCTTGCACAGAAATTGCAAGCTGTGCCAAACAGGACGTTAAAGGCACTGACTCTCCAAGCGGGGAGAGTGTTAGTAAAGCATCTGGAATGGTGAACCCGAGGACCAGGATACGAAAACGGAGATGCATTTTAAATCGATTCCCAATCACTCGGTGGACCATACTGTGGGTTTCCCATGCATGTTTTAGCTGGAGGAAGAATCCCTTGAACCTGAAGTGTTGGGACCCATGGAATAGGTACCATGCAGTATGACTTCAAAGGGTCTGCATTTGCTCACCGAAACTCACCAATGCTATCAGCCTGAAGTGTCCAGCCTTATGTCTCAACCAGCTGTGGGTGTAGATGTGGTCAATCCCGGTTGCATCACATGCCCTGAGTGAATTATTTAAGAATTGCTCTCTATTTCACTGTCTTTGTGTTTTGTTTTCGAAATTTATTTTGATAATGGGATTTATCGGATTTTCACTGCTGCGTTTCGGCCGCTGTACACACGCTTGATTCTCTTACAGAGACATATATATCCATGGGTTTTAAGATTCTTCCTAGTCAGGTATATTCTTAGGCGTTGAATATGTGGTGTTGAGTCCATTTCGTTGAGCAAGGAGTAGGTCTTGTCTATTACATATTTGGCTTATGGAATGTTATCTGTGCTAATTTCAGTCTCTGGTTTTATGCAGCACCCCAAGGCACCTTTCCCCATAAGCAAGCACTAGTTTGTTTTCTAAATTTGAGACCTGTTCTGTTTTGTAATTCAGTTCATGTGTAGTCAAGTTTACATTCCGTGTATTAGTGATATCTTATGATGTTTCTTTTTCTGTGTGACGTAGTTCACGTAGAATCACCGTACCTGCATCCACTCACTATGCCGCTATGGGCCTGATGACACAGATTTCATTGCTGAGTGATACTGCATTGCACGTACGTGCCACAACTTCTTTATCCATTTTTTGCTTTCTGGGATATTTACCTGGTACTGTAGACGAGCTTCTTGGGAACACAGCCGTCCCAAACTGTGGGGTGGCTCTCTGTTTTTGATTTTAATTTCCCTAAGGAATAGGACCATAAGTGCAATTGCCATAGGCTGTGTTGCTTTATTTCTTACATTTTTCAGGAAACACCATACACTTCTCCAGGGTGGCTGTTGGCAATTTACATCCTGCCAATCAGCATAACAAGGCTCCCTGTTCTCCATATCCTGTCCTACCTTTCTGGATTTTACACTTTTTTCAGATGGCCCTCTTGCCCGGGGGGCAGTGAGACTTCATTGTAGTGCAGATTTCCTTTACAGGCTTGCTTGGTTGGCCAAAAAGTGCGTATGCGTTTTTTCCTGAATATATTCAGGAAAATACGCATACGCACTTTTTGGCCAAGTGCATCATTGACGACGTTCTGCCTCTTTTCCTATGCTTTCAGGGCAATTCCAGTCTACCCCCTGCAATCGTTTTCCTGAAATTCTGCTCCGCTTTCAAGTCCCCTTCGGAGGCTTACTTCAATATATTTTTGGAGGATAGCTGTCATTTATAACTCTGCAGTTTTGTGAATTACAGTGCCCCTGAGCTCCTTTCTTCAACTCGCTTTCTTGTGAGCTGGGCAGAAAATCGCAAGATTGCTTCAGGCCGTAATTTTTTTCCAGCAGGGCACACTGAGCCTTTGTTTAATTCCTCTTCCTGGTGGGCAATGAGCGTTACATTTGCCCGTGCAGACACCTACAGCTAGTCTCTCATTGGTTCTCCCTATTCCTGTTCATCTTGCACAGAAATTGCAAGCTGTGCCTAAGAGGAGGTTAAAGGCACTGACTCTCCAAGCGGGGAGAGTGTTAGTAAAGCATCTGGAATGGTGAACCCGAGGACCAGGATACGAAAACTGAGATGCATTGTAAATCGTTTCCCAATCACACGGTGGACCATACTGTGGGTTTCCCATGCATGTTTTAGCTGGAGGAAGAATCCCTTGAACCTGAAGTGTTGGGACCCATGGAATAGGTACCATGCAGTATGACTTCAAAGTGTCTGCATTTGCTCACCGAAACTCACCAATGCTATCATCCTGAAGTGTCCAGCCTTATGTCTCAACCAGCTCTGGGTGTAGATGTGGTCAATCCCGGTTGAATCACATGCCCTGAGTGAATTATTTAAGAATTGCTCTCTATTTCACTGTCTTTGTGTTTTGTTTTCGAAATTTATTTTGATAATAGGATTTATCGGATTTTCACTGCTGCGTTTCGGCCGATGTACACACGCTTGATTCTCTTACGGAGACATATATATCCATGGGTTTTAAGATTCTTCCTAGTCATGTATATTCTTAGGCGTTGAATATGTGGTGTTGAGTCCATTTCGTTGAGCAAGGAGTAGGTCTTTTCTATTACATATTTGGCTTATGGAATGTTATCTGTGCTAATTTCAGTCTCTGGTTTTATGCAGCACCCCAAGGCACCTTTCCCCATAAGCAAGCACTAGTTTGTTTTCTAAATTTGAGACCCTGTTCTGTTTTGTAATTCAGTTCATGTGTAGTCAAGTTTACATTCCGTGTATTAGTGATATCTTATGATGTTTCTTTTTCTGTGTGACGTAGTTCACGTAGAATCACCGTACCTGCATCCACTCACTATGCCGCTATGGGCCTGATGACACAGATTTCATTGCTGAGTGATACTGCATTGCACGTACGTGCCACAACTTCTTTATCCATTTTTTGCTTTCTGGGATATTTACCTGGTACTGTAGACGAGCTTCTTGGGAACACAGCCGTCCCAAACTGTGGGGTGGCTCTCTGTTTTTGATTTTAATTTCCCTAAGGAATAGGACCATAAGTGCAATTGCCATAGGCTGTGTTGCTTTATTTCTTACGTTTTTCAGGAAACACCATACACTTCTCCAGGGTGGCTGTTGGCAATTTACATCCTGCCAATCAGCATAACAAGGCTCCCTGTTCTCCATATCCTGTCCTACCTTTCTGGATTTTACACATTTTTCAGATGGCCCTCTTGCCCGGGGGGCAGTGAGACTTCATTGTAGTGCAGATTTCCTTTACAGGCTTGCTTGGTTGGCCAAAAAGGGCGTATGCGTTTTTTCCTGAATATATTCAGGAAAAAACGCATACGCCCTTTTTGGCCAAGTGCATCATTGTCGACGTTCTGCCTCTTTTCCTATGCTTTCTGGGCAATTCCAGTCTACCCCCTGCAATCGTTTTCCTGAAATTCTGCCCCGCTTTCCAGTCCCCTTCGCAGGCTTACTCCAATATACTTTTGGGAGATAGCTGTCATTTATAACTCTGCAGGTTTGTGAATTACAGTGCCACTGAGCTCCTTTCTTCAACTCGCTTTCTTGTGAGCTGGGCACAAAACCGCAGGAATGCTTCAGGCCCTAATCTGTTTCCAGCAGGGCACACTGAGCCTTTGTTTAATTCCTCTTCCTGGTGGGCAATGAGCGTTACATTTGCCCGTGCAGACACCTACAGCTAGTCTCTCATTGGTTCTCCCTATTCCTGTTCATCTTGCACAGAAATTGCAAGCTGTGCCAAAGAGGAGGTTAAAGGCACTGACTCTCCAAGCGGGGAGAGTGTTAGTAAAGCATCTGGAATGGTGAACCCGAGGACCAGGATACGAAAACGGAGATGCATTTTAAATCGTTTCCCAATCACACGGTGGACGGTACTCTGGGTTTCCCATGCATGTTTTAGCTGGAGGAAGAATCCCTTGAACCTGGAGAGTTGGGACCCATGGAATGGGTACCATGCAGGATGACTTCAAAGGGTCTGCATTTGCTCACCGAAACTCACCAATGCTATCAGCCTGAAGTGTCCAGCCTTATGTCTCAACCAGCTCTGGGTGTAGATGTGGTCAATCCCGGTTGCATCACATGCCCTGAGTGAATTATTTAAGAATTTCTCTCTATTTCACTGTCTTTGTGTTTTGGTTTCGAAATTTATTTTGATAATGGGATTTATCGGATTTTCACTGCTGCGTTTCGGCCGCTGTACACACGCTTGATTCTCTTACGGAGACATATATATCCATGGGTTTTAAGATTCTTCCTAGTCAGGTATATTCCTAGGCGTTGAATATGTGGTGTTGGGTCCATTTCGTTGAGCAAGGAGTAGGTCTTGTCTATTACATATTTGGCTTATGGAAAGTTATCTGTGCTAATTTCAGTCTCTGGTTTTATGCAGCACCCCAACGCACCTTTCCCCATAAGCAAGCACTAGTTGGTTTTCTAAATTTGAGACCCTGTTCTGTTTTGTAATTCAGTTCATGTGTAGTCAAGTTTACATTCCGTGTATTAGTGATATCTTATGATGTTTCTTTTTCTGTGTGACGTAGTTCACGTAGAATCACCGTATCTGCATCCACACACTATGCCGCTACGGGCCTGATGACACAGATTTCATTGCTGAGTGATATTGCATTGTACGTACGTGCCACAACTTCTTTATCCATTTTTTGCTTTCTGGGATATTTACCTGATAATGTAGACGAGCTTCTTGTGAACACAGCCGTCCCAAATATTGGGGTGGCTGTCTGTTTTTGATTTTAATTTCCGTAAGCTATAGGACCATAAGTGGAAGTGCCATAGGCTGTGTTGCTTTGTTTCTTACGTGTTTCAGGAAACACCATACACTTCTCCAGGGTGGCTGCTGGCAATTTACATCCTGCCAATCAGCATAACAAGGCTCCCTGTTCTCCATATCCTGTCCTACCTTTCTGGATATTACACTTTTTTCAGATGGCCGTTTTGCCCGGGGGCAGTGAGACTTCATTGTAGTGCAGATTTCATTTACAGGCTTGCTTGGTTGGCCAAAAAGGGCGTATGCGTTTTTTCCTGAATATATTCAGGAAAAAACGCATACGCACTTTTTGGCCAAGTGCATCATTGTCGACGTTCTGCCTCTTTTTGTATGCTTTCAGCGCAATTCCAGTCTACCCCCTGCAATCGTTTTCCTGAAATTCTGCCCCGCTTTCAAGTCCCCTTCGCAGGCTTACTTCAATATATTTTTGGAGGATAGCTGTCATTTATAACTCTGCAGGTTTGTGAATTACAGTGCCCCTGAGCTCCTTTCTTCAACTCGCTTTCTTGTGAGCTGGGCACAAAACCGCAGGATTGCTTCAGTCCCTAATCTGTTTTCAGCAGGACACGCTGAGCCTTTGTTTAATTCCTCTTCCTGGTGGGCAATGAGCGTTACATTTGCCCGTGCAGACACCTACAGCTAGTCTCTCATTGGTTCTCCCTATTCCTGTTCATCTTGCACAGAAATTGCAAGCTGTGCCAAAGAGGAGGTTAAAGGCATTGACTCTCCAAGTGGGGAGAGTGTTAGTAAAGCATCTGGAATGGTGATCCCGAGGACCAGGATACGAAAACGGAGATGCATTTTAAATCGTTTCCCAATCACACGGTGGACGATACTCTGGGTTTCCCATGCATGTTTTAGCTGGAGGTAGAATCCCATGAACCTGGAGAGTTGGGACCCATGGAATGGGTACCATGCAGTATGACTTCAAAGGGTCTGCATTTGCTCATCGAAACTCACCAATGCTATCAGCCTGAAGTGTCCAGCCTTATGTCTCAACCAGCTCTGGGTGTAGATGTGGTCAATCCCGGTTGCATCACATGCCCTGAGTGAATTATTTAAGAATTGCTCTCTATTTCACTGTCTTTGTGTTTTGTTTTCGAAATTTATTTGGATAATGGGATTTATCGGATTTTCACTGCTGCGTTTCGGCCGCTGTACACACGCTTGATTCTCTTACGGAGACATATATATCCATGGGTTTTAAGATTCTTCCTAGTCAGGTATATTCCTAGGCGTTGAATATGTGGTGTTGGGTCCATTTCGTTGAGCAAGGAGTAGGTCTTGTCTATTACATATTTGGCTTATGGAAAGTTATCTCTGCTAATTTCAGTCTCTGGTTTTATGCAGCACCCCAACGCACCTTTCGCCATAAGCAAGCACTAGTTGGTTTTCTAAATTTGAGACCCTGTTCTGTTTTGTAATTCAGTTCATGTGTAGTCAAGTTTACATTCCGTGTATTAGTGATATCTTATGATGTTTCTTTTTCTGTGTGACGTAGTTCACGTAGAATCACCGTATCTGCATCCACACACTATGCCGCTACGGGCCTGATGACACAGCTTTCATTGCTGAGTGATATTGCATTGTACGTACGTGCCACAACTTCTTTATCCATTTTTTGCTTTCTGGGATATTTACCTGATAATGTAGACGAGCTTCTTGTGAACACCGCCGTCCCAAATATTGGGGTGGCTGTCTGTTTTTGATTTTAATTTCCGTAAGCTATAGGACCATAAGTGGAAGTGCCATAGGCTGTGTTGCTTTGTTTCTTACGTGTTTCAGGAAACACCATACACTTCTCCAGGGTGGCTGCTGGCAATTTACATCCTGCCAATCAGCATAACAAGGCTCCCTGTTCTCCATATCCTGTCCTACCTTTCTGGATTTTACACTTTTTTCAGATGGCCGTTTTGCCCGGGGGCAGTGAGACTTCATTGTAGTGCAGATTTCCTTTACAGGCTTGCTTGGTTGGCCAAAAAGGGCGTATGCGTTTTTTCCTGAATATATTCAGGAAAAAACGCATACACACTTTTTGGCCAAGTGCATCATTGTCGACGTTCTGCCTCTTTTCGTATGCTTTCAGCGCAATTCCAGTCTACCCCCTGCAATCGTTTTCCTGAAATTCTGCCCCGCTTTCAAGTCCCCTTCGCAGGCTTACTTCAATATATTTTTGGAGGATAGCTGTCATTTATAACTCTGCAGGTTTGTGAATTACAGTGCCCCTGAGCTCCTTTCTTCAACTCGCTTTCTTGTGAGCTGGGCACAAAACCGCAGGATTGCTTCAGTCCCTAATCTGTTTTCAGCAGGACACGCTGAGCCTTTGTTTAATTCCTCTTCCTGGTGGGCAATGAGCGTTACATTTGCCCGTGCAGACACCTACAGCTAGTCTCTCATTGGTTCTCCCTATTCCTGTTCATCTTGCACAGAAATTGCAAGCTGTGCCAAAGAGGAGGTTAAAGGCATTGACTCTCCAAGCGGGGAGAGTGTTAGTAAAGCATCTGGAATGGTGAACCCGAGGACCAGGATACGAAAACGGAGATGCATTTTAAATCGTTTCCCAATCACACGGAGGACGATACTCTGTGTTTCCCATGCATGTTTTAGCTGGAGGTAGAATCCCATGAACCTGGAGAGTTGGGACCCATGGAATGGGTACCATGCAGTATGACTTCAAAGGGTCTGCATTTGCTCATCGAAACTCACCAATGCTATCAGCCTGAAGTGTCCAGCCTTATGTCTCAACCAGCTCTGGGTGTAGATGTGGTCAATCCCGGTTGCATCACATGCCCTGAGTGAATTATTTAAGAATTACTCTCTATTTCACTGTCTTTGTGTTTTGTTTTCGAAATTTATTTGGATAATGGGATTTATCGGATTTTCACTGCTGCGTTTCGGCCGCTGTACACACGCTTGATTCTCTTACGGAGACATATATATCCATGGGTTTTAAGATTCTTCCTAGTCAGGTATATTCCTAGGCGTTGAATATGTGGTGTTGGGTCCATTTCGTTGAGCAAGGAGTAGGTCTTGTCTATTACATATTTGGCTTATGGAAAGTTATCTCTGCTAATTTCAGTCTCTGGTTTTATGCAGCACCCCAACGCACCTTTCCCCATAAGCAAGCACTAGTTGGTTTTCTAAATTTGAGACCCTGTTCTGTTTTGTAATTCAGTTCATGTGTAGTCAAGTTTACATTCCGTGTATTAGTGATATCTTATGATGTTTCTTTTTCTGTGTGACGTAGTTCACGTAGAATCACCGTACCTGCATCCACTCACTATGCCGCTATGGGCCTGATGACACAGATTTCATTGCTGAGTGATACTGCATTGCACGTACGTGCCACAACTTCTTTATCCATTTTTTGCTTTCTGGGATATTTACCTGGTACTGTAGACGAGCTTCTTGGGAACACAGCCGTCCCAAACTGTGGGGTGGCTCTCTGTTTTTGATTTTAATTTCCCTAAGGAATAGGACCATAAGTGCAATTGCCATAGGCTGTGTTGCTTTATTTCTTACATTTTTCAGGAAACACCATACACTTCTCCAGGGTGGCTGTTGGCAATTTACATCCTGCCAATCAGCATAACAAGGCTCCCTGTTCTCCATATCCTGTCCTACCTTTCTGGATTTTACACTTTTTTCAGATGGCCCTCTTGCCCGGGGGGCAGTGAGACTTCATTGTAGTGCAGATTTCCTTTACAGGCTTGCTTGGTTGGCCAAAAAGGGCGTATGCGTTTTTTCCTGAATATATTCAGGAAAAAACGCATACGCCCTTTTTGGCCAAGTGCATCATTGTCAACGTTCTGCCTCTTTTCCTATGCTTTCAGGGCAATTCCAGTCTACCCCCTGCAAACGTTTTCCTGAAATTCTGCCCCGCTTTCAAGTCCCCTTCGCAGGCTTACTTCAATATATTTTTGGAGGAAAGCTGTCATTTATAACTCTGCAGGTTTGTGAATTACAGTGCCCCTGAGCTCGTTCTTCAACTCGCTTTCTTGTGAGCTGGGCACAAAACCGCAGGATTGCTTCAGGCCTTAATCTGTTTCCACCAGGGCACACTGAGCCTTTGTTTAATTCCTCTTCCTGGTGGGCAATGAGCGTTACATTTGCCCGTGCAGACACCTACAGCTAGTCTCTCATTGGTTCTCCCTATTCCTGTTCATCTTGCACAGAAATTGCAAGCTGTGCCAAAGAGGAGGTTAAAGGCTCTGACTCTCCAAGCGGGGAGAGTGTTAGTAAAGCATCTGGAATGGTGAACCCGAGGACCAGGATACGAAAACTGAGATGCATTTTAAATCGTTTCCCAATCACACGGTGGACGATACTCTGGGTTTCCCATGCATGTTTTAGCTGCAGGAAGAATGCCTTGAACCTGGAGAGTTGGGACCCATGGAATGGGTACCATGCAGTATGACTTCAAAGGGTCTGCCTTTTCTCACCGAAACTCACCAATGCTATCAGCCTGGAGTGTCCACCCTTATGTCTCAATCAGCTCTGGGTGTAGATGTGGTCAATGCCGGTTGCATCACATGCCCTGAGTGAATTATTTAAGAATTGCTCTCTATTTCACTGTCTTTGTGTTTTGTTTTTGAAATTTATTTTGATAATGGGATTTATCGGATTTTCCCAGCTGCGTTTCGGCCGCTGTATACACGCTTGATTCTCTTACGGAGACATATATATCCATGGGTTTTAAGATTCTTCCTAGTCAGGTATATTCCTAGGCGTTGAATATGTGGTGTTGGGTCCATTTCGTTGAGCAAGGAGTAGGTCTTGTCTATTACATATTTGGCTTATGGAAAGTTATCTGTGCTAATTTCAGTCTCTGGTTTTATGCAGCACCCCAACGCACCTTTCCCCATAAGCAAGCACTAGTTGGTTTTCTAAATTTGAGACCCTGTTCTGTTTTGTAATTCAGTTCATGTGTAGTCAAGTTTACATTCCGTGTATTAGTGATATCTTATGATGTTTCTTTTTCTGTGTGACGTAGTTCACGTAGAATCACCGTATCTGCATCCACACACTATGCCGCTACGGGCCTGATGACACAGATTTCATTGCTGAGTGATATTGCATTGTACGTACGTGCCACAACTTCTTTATCCATTTTTTGCTTTCTGGGATATTTACCTGATAATGTAGACGAGCTTCTTGTGAACACAGCCGTCCCAAATATTGGGGTGGCTGTCTGTTTTTGATTTTAATTTCCGTAAGCTATAGGACCATTAGTGGAAGTGCCATAGGCTGTGTTGCTTTGTTTCTTACGTGTTTCAGGAAACACCATACACTTCTCCAGGGTGGCTGCTGGCAATTTACATCCTGCCAATCAGCATAACAAGGCTCCCTGTTCTCCATATCCTGTCCTACCTTTCTGGATTTTACACTTTTTTCAGATGGCCGTTTTGCCTGGGGGGCTGTGAGACTTCATTGTAGTGCAGATTTCATTTACAGGCTTGCTTGGTTGGCCAAAAAGGGCGTATGCGTTTTTTCCTGAATATATTCAGGAAAAAACGCATACGCCCTTTTTGGCCAAGTGCATCATTGTCGACGTTCTGCCTCTTTTCCTATGCTTTCTGGGCAATTCCAGTCTACCCCCTGCAATCGTTTTTCGGAAATTCTGCCCCGCTTTCCAGTCCCCTTCGCAGGCTTACTTCAATATATTTTTGGAGGATAGCTGTCATTTATAACTCTGCAGGTTTGTGAATTACAGTGCCCCTGGGCTCCTTTCTTCAACTCGCTTTCTTGTGAACTGGGCACAAAACCGCAGGATTGCTTCAGGCCCTAATCTGTTTCGGGCAGGGCACGCTGAGCCTTTGGTAAATTCCTCTTCCTGGTGGGAAATGAGCGTTACATTTGCCCGTGCAGACACCTACAGCTAGTCTCTCATTGGTTCTCCCTATTCCTGTTCATCTTGCACAGAAATTGCAAGCTGTGCCAAACAGGAGGTTAAAGGCACTGACTCTCCAAGCAGGGAGACTGTTAGTAAATCATCTGGAATGGTGAACCCGAGGACCAGTATACGAAAACTGAGATGCATTTTAAATCATTTCCCCATAACACGGTGGACGATACTCTTGGTTTCACATGCATGTTTTAGCTGGAGGAAGAATCCCTTGAACCTGAAGAGTTGGGACCCATGGAATAGGTACCATACAGTATGACTTCAAAGGGTGTGCATTTGCTCACCTAAACTCACCAATGCTATCAGCCTGAAGTGTCCAGCCTTATGTCTCAACCAGCTCTGGGTGTAGATGTGGTCAATCCCGGTTGCATCACATGCCCTTAGTGAATAATTTAAGAATTGCTCTCTATTTCACTGTCTTTGTGTTTTGTTTTCGAAATTTATTTTGATAATGGGATTTATCGGATTTTCACTGCTGCGTTTATGCTGCTGTACACACGCATGATTCTCTTACGGAGACATATAAATCCATGGGTTTTAAGATTCTTCTTGGTCAGGTATATTCCTAGGCGTTGAATATGTGGTGTTGAATCCATTTCGTTGAGCAAGGAGTAGGTCTTGTCTATTACATATTTGGCTTATGGAATGTTATCTGTGCTAATTTCAGTCTCTGGTTTTATGCAGCACCCCAAGGCACCTTTCCCCATAAGCAAGCACTAGTTGGTTTTCTAAATTTGAGACCCTGTTCTGTTTTGTAATTCAGTTCATATGTAGTCAAGTTTACATTCCGTGTATTAGTGATATCTTATGATGTTTCTTTTTCTGTGTGACGTAGTTCACGTAGAATCACCGTACCTGCATCCACTCACTATGCCGCTACGGGCCTGATGACACAGATTTCATTGCTGAGTGATATTGCATTGCACGTACGTGCCACAATTTCTTTATCCATTTTTTGCTTTCTGGGATATTTACCTGGTACTGTAGACGAGCTTCTTGTGAACACAGCCGTCCCAAACTTTGGGGTGGCTCTCTGTTTTTGATTTTAATTTCCCTAAGCAATAGGAACATAAGTGCAATTGCCATAGGCTGTGTTGCTTTATTTCTTATGTGTTTCAGGAAACACCATACACTGCTCCAGGGTGGCTGTTCACAATTTACATCCTGCCAATCAGCATTAAAAGGCTCCCTGTTCTCCATATCCTGTCCTACCTTTCTGCATTTTACACTTTTTTCAGATGGCCCTTTTGCCCAGGGGCCAGTGAGACTTCATTGTAGTGCAGATTTCCTTTACAGGCTTGCTTGGTTGGCCAAAAAGGGCATATGCGTTTTTTCCTGAATATATTCAGGAAAAAAAGCATACGCCCTTTTTGGCCAAGTGCATCATTGTCGACGTTCTGCCTCTTTTCCTATGCTTTCAGGGCAATTCCAGTCTACCCCCTGAAATCGTTTTCCTGAAATTCTGCCCCACTTTCAAGTCCCCTTCGCAGGCTTACTTCAATATATTTTTGAAGGATAGCTGTCATTTATAACTCTGCAGGTTTGTGAATTACAGTGCCCCTGAGCTCCTTTCTTCAACTCACTTTCTTGTGAGCTGGGCACAAAACCGCAGGATTGCTTCACGCCCTAATCTGTTTCCAGCAGGGCACACTGAGCCTTTGGTTAATTCCTCTTCCTGGTGGGAAATGAGCGTTACATTTGCCCGTGCACACCTAGAGCTAGTGTCTTATTCGTTCTCCCTATTCCTGTTCATCTTGCACAGAAATTGCAAGCTGCGCCAAAGTGGAGGTTAAAGGCACTGACTCTCCAAGCAGGGAGAGTGTTTGTAAAGCATTTGGAATGGTGAACCCGAGGACCAGGATACGAAAACTGAGATACATTTTAAATCGTTTCCCAATCACACGGTGGACGATACTCTGGGTTTCCCATGCATGTTTTAGCCGGAGGAAGAATCCCTTGAACCTGGAGAGTTGGGACCCATGGAATGGGTACCATGCAGTATGACTTCAAAGGGTCTGCATTTGCTCACCGAAACTCACCAATGCTATCAGCCTGAAGTGTCCAGCCTTATGTCTCAACCAGCTCTGGGTGTAGATGTGTTAAATCCCGGTTGCATCACATGCCCTGAGTGAATTATTTAAGAATTGCTCTCTATTTCACTGTCTTTATGATTTTTTTTTGAAATTTATTTTGATAATGGGATTTATCGGATTTTCACTGCTGCGTTTATGCCGCTGTACACACGCTTGATTCTCTTATGGAGACATATATATCCATGGGTTTTAAGATTCTTCCTAGTCAGGTATATTCCTAGGCGTTGAATATGTGGTGTTGGGTCCATTTCGTTGAGCAAGGAGTAGGTCTTGTCTATTACATATTGGGCTTATGGAAAGTTATCTGTGCTAATTTCAGTCTCTGGTTTTATGAAGCACCCCAACGCACCTTTCCCCATAAGCAAGCACTAGTTGGTTTTCTAAATTTGAGACCCTGTTCTGTTTTGTAATTCAGTTCATGTGTAGTCAAGTTTACATTCCGTGTATTAGTGATATCTTATGATGTTTCTTTTTCTGTGTGACGTAGTTCACGTAGAATCACCGTACCTGCATCCACTCACTATGCTGCTACGGGCCTGATGACACAGATTTCATTGCTGAGTGATATTGCATTGTACGTACGTGCCACAACTTCTTTATCCATATTTTGCTTTCTGGGATATTTACCTGTTACTGTAGACGAGCTTCTTGTGAACACAGCCGTCCCAAATATTGGGGTGGCTGTCTGTTTTTGATTTTAATTTCCGTAAGCTATAGGACCATAAGTGGAAGTGCCATAGACTGTGTTGCTTTGTTTCTTATGTGTTTCAGGAAACACCATACACTTCTCCAGGCTGGCTGCTGGCAATTTACATCCTGCCAATCAGCATAACAAGGCTCCCTGTTCTCCATATCCTGTCCTACCTTTCTGGATTTTACACTTTTTTCAGATGGCCCTCTTGCCCGGGGGGCAGTGAGACTTCATTGTAGTGCAGATTTCCTTTACAGGCTTGCTTGGTTGGCCAAAAAGGGCGTATGCGTTTTTTCCTGAATATATTCAGGAAAAAACGCATACGCCCTTTTTGGCCAAGTGCATCATTGTCGACGTTCTGCCTCTTTTCCTATGCTTTCAGGGCAATTCCAGTCTACCCCCTGCAATCGTTTTCCTGAAATTCTGCCCGCTTTCAAGTCCCCTTCGCAGGCTTACTTCAATATATTTTTGGAGGATAGCTGTCATTTATAACTCTGCAGGTTTGTGAATTACAGTGCCCCTGAGCTCCTTTCTTCAACTCGCTTTCTTGTGAACTGGGCACAAAACCGCAGGATTGCTTCAGGCCCTAATCTGTTTCGGGCAGGGCATGCTGAGCCTTTGGTAAATTCCTCTTCCTGGTGGGAAATGAGCGTTACATTTGCCCGTGCAGACACCTACAGCTAGTCTCTCATTGGTTCTCCCTATTCCTGTTCATCTTGCACAGAAATTGCAAGCTGTGCCAAAGAGGAGGTTAAAGGCACTGACTCTCCAAGCAGGGAGACTGTTAGTAAATCATCTGGAATGATGAACCCGAGGACCAGGATACGAAAACTGAGATGCATTTTAAATCATTTCCCCATAACACGGTGGACCATACTGTGGGTTTCACATGCATGTTTTAGCTGGAGGAAGAATCCCTTGAACCTGAAGAGTTGGGACCCATGGAATAGGTACCATACAGTATGACTTCAAAGGGTGTGCATTTGCTCACCGAAACTCACCAATGCTATCAGCCTGAAGTGTCCAGCCTTATGTCTCAACCAGCTCTGGGTGTAGATGTGGTCAATCCCGGTTGCATCACATGCCCTGAGTGAATTATTTAAGAATTGCTCTCTATTTCACTGTCTTTATGATTTTTTTTTGAAATTTATTTTGATAATGGGATTTATCGGATTTTCACTGCTGCGTTTATGCCGCTGTACACACGCTTGATTCTCTTACGGAGACATATATATCCATGGGTTTTAAGATTCTTCCTAGTCAGGTATATTCCTAGGCGTTGAATATGTGGTGTTGGGTCCATTTCGTTGAGCAAGGAGTAGGTCTTGTCTATTACATATTTGGCTTATGGAAAGTTATCTGTGCTAATTTCAGTCTCTGGTTTTATGAAGCACCCCAACGCACCTTTCCCCATAAGCAAGCACTAGTTGGTTTTCTAAATTTGAGACCCTGTTCTGTTTTGTAATTCAGTTCATGTGTAGTCAAGTTTACATTCCGTGTATTAGTGATATCTTATGATGTTTCTTTTTCTGTGTGACGTAGTTCACGTAGAATCACCGTACCTGCATCCACTCACTATGCCGCTACGGGCCTGATGACACAGATTTCATTGCTGAGTGATATTGCATTGTACGTACGTGCCACAACTTCTTTATCCATATTTTGCTTTCTGGGATATTTACCTGTTACTGTAGACGAGCTTCTTGTGAACACAGCCGTCCCAAATATTGGGGTGGCTGTCTGTTTTTGATTTTAATTTCCGTAAGCTATAGGACCATAAGTGGAAGTGCCATAGACTGTGTTGCTTTGTTTCTTATGTGTTTCAGGAAACACCATACACTTCTCCAGGCTGGCTGCTGGCAATTTACATCCTGCCAATCAGCATAACAAGGCTCCCTGTTCTCCATATCCTGTCCTACCTTTCTGGATTTTACACTTTTTTCAGATGGCCCTCTTGCCCGGGGGGCAGTGAGACTTCATTGTAGTGCAGATTTCCTTTACAGGCTTGCTTGGTTGGCCAAAAAGGGCGTATGCGTTTTTTCCTGAATATATTCAGGAAAAAACGCATACGCCCTTTTTGGCCAAGTGCATCATTGTCGACGTTCTGCCTCTTTTCCTATGCTTTCAGGGCAATTCCAGTCTACCCCCTGCAATCCTTTTCCTGAAATTCTGCCCCGCTTTCAAGTCCCCTTCGCAGGCTTACTTCAATATATTTTTGGAGGATAGCTGTCATTTATAACTCTGCAGGTTTGTGAATTACAGTGCCCCTGAGCTCCTTTCTTCAACTCGCTTTCTTGTGAACTGGGCACAAAACCGCAGGATTGCTTCAGGCCCTAATCTGTTTCGGGCAGGGCATGCTGAGCCTTTGGTAAATTCCTCTTCCTGGTGGGAAATGAGCGTTACATTTGCCCGTGCAGACACCTACAGCTAGTCTCTCATTGGTTCTCCCTATTCCTGATCATCTTGCACAGAAATTGCAAGCTGTGCCAAACAGGAGGTTAAAGGCACTGACTCTCCAAGCAGGGAGACTGTTAGTAAATCATCTGGAATGGTGAACCCGAGGACCAGGATACGAAAACTGAGATGCATTTTAAATCATTTCCCCATAACACGGTGGACCATACTGTGGGTTTCACATGCATGTTTTAGCTGGAGGAAGAATCCCTTGAACCTGAAGAGTTGGGACCCATGGAATAGGTACCATACAGTATGACTTCAAAGGGTGTGCATTTGCTCACCTAAACTTACCAATGCTATCAGCCTGAAGTGTCCAGCCTTATGTCTCAACCAGCTCTGGGTGTAGATGTGGTCAATCCCGGTTGCATCACATGCCCTGAGTGAATTATTTAAGAATTGCTCTCTATTTCACTGTCTTTATGATTTTTTTTTGAAATTTATTTTGATAATGGGATTTATCGGATTTTCACTGCTGCGTTTATGCCGCTGTACACACGCTTGATTCTCTTACGGAGACATATATATCCATGGGTTTTAAGATTCTTCCTAGTCAGGTATATTCCTAGGCGTTGAATATGTGGTGTTGGGTCCATTTCGTTGAGCAAGGAGTAGGTCTTGTCTATTACATATTGGGCTTATGGAAAGTTATCTGTGCTAATTTCAGTCTCTGGTTTTATGCAGCACCCCAAGGCACCTTTCCCCATAAGCAAGCACTAGTTGGTTTTCTAAATTTGAGACCCTTTTCTATTTTGTAATTCAGTTCATGTGTAGTCAAGTTTACATTCCGTGTATTCGTGATATCTTATGATGTTTCTTTTTCTGTGTGACGTAGTTCACGTAGAATCACCGTACCTGCATCCACTCACTATGCCGCTACGGGCCTGATGACACAGATTTCATTGCTGAGTGATATTGCATTGTACGTACGTGCCACAACTTCTTTATCCATATTTTGCTTTCTGGGATATTTACCTGTTACTGTAGACGAGCTTCTTGTGAACACAGCCGTCCCAAATATTGGGGTGGCTGTCTGTTTTTGATTTTAATTTCCGTAAGCTATAGGACCATAAGTGGAAGTGCCATAGGCTGTGTTGCTTTGTTTCTTATGTGTTTCAGGAAACACCATACACTTCTCCAGGCTGGCTGCTGGCAATTTACATCCTGCCAATCAGCATAACAAGGCTCCCTGTTCTCCATATCCTGTCCTACCTTTCTGGATTTTACACTTTTTTCAGATGGCGCTCTTGCCCGGGGGGCAGTGAGACTTCATTGTAGTGCAGATTTCCTTTACAGGCTTGCTTGGTTGGCCAAAAAGGGCGTATGCGTTTTTTCCTGAATATATTCAGGAAAAAACGCATACGCCCTTTTTGGCCAAGTGCATCATTGTCGACGTTCTGCCTCTTTTCCTATGCTTTCAGGGCAATTCCAGTCTACCCCCTGCAATCGTTTTCCTGAAATTCTGCCCGCTTTCAAGTCCCCTTCGCAGGCTTACTTCAATATATTTTTGGAGGATAGCTGTCATTTATAACTCTGCAGGTTTGTGAATTACAGTGCCCCTGAGCTCCTTTCTTCAACTCGCTTTCTTGTGAACTGGGCACAAAACCGCAGGATTGCTTCAGGCCCTAATCTGTTTCGGGCAGGGCATGCTGAGCCTTTGGTAAATTCCTCTTCCTGGTGGGAAATGAGCGTTACATTTGCCCGTGCAGACACCTACAGCTAGTCTCTCATTGGTTCTCCCTATTCCTGTTCATCTTGCACAGAAATTGCAAGCTGTGCCAAAGAGGAGGTTAAAGGCACTGACTCTCCAAGCAGGGAGACTGTTAGTAAATCATCTGGAATGATGAACCCGAGGACCAGGATACGAAAACTGAGATGCATTTTAAATCATTTCCCCATAACACGGTGGACCATACTGTGGGTTTCACATGCATGTTTTAGCTGGAGGAAGAATCCCTTGAACCTGAAGAGTTGGGACCCATGGAATAGGTACCATACAGTATGACTTCAAAGGGTGTGCATTTGCTCACCTAAACTCACCAATGCTATCAGCCTGAAGTGTCCAGCCTTATGTCTCAACCAGCTCTGGGTGTAGATGTGGTCAATCCCGGTTGCATCACATGCCCTGAGTGAATTATTTAAGAATTGCTCTCTATTTCACTGTCTTTATGATTTTTTTTTGAAATTTATTTTGATAATGGGATTTATCGGATTTTCACTGCTGCGTTTATGCCGCTGTACACACGCTTGATTCTCTTACGGAGACATATATATCCATGGGTTTTAAGATTCTTCCTAGTCAGGTATATTCCTAGGCGTTGAATATGTGGTGTTGGGTCCATTTCGTTGAGCAAGGAGTAGGTCTTGTCTATTACATATTTGGCTTATGGAAAGTTATCTGTGCTAATTTCAGTCTCTGGTTTTATGAAGCACCCCAACGCACCTTTCCCCATAAGCAAGCACTAGTTGGTTTTCTAAATTTGAGACCCTGTTCTGTTTTGTAATTCAGTTCATGTGTAGTCAAGTTTACATTCCGTGTATTAGTGATATCTTATGATGTTTCTTTTTCTGTGTGACGTAGTTCACGTAGAATCACCGTACCTGCATCCACTCACTATGCCGCTACGGGCCTGATGACACAGATTTCATTGCTGAGTGATATTGCATTGTACGTACGTGCCACAACTTCTTTATCCATATTTTGCTTTCTGGGATATTTACCTGTTACTGTAGACGAGCTTCTTGTGAACACAGCCGTCCCAAATATTGGGGTGGCTGTCTGTTTTTGATTTTAATTTCCGTAAGCTATAGGACCATAAGTGGAAGTGCCATAGACTGTGTTGCTTTGTTTCTTATGTGTTTCAGGAAACACCATACACTTCTCCAGGCTGGCTGCTGGCAATTTACATCCTGCCAATCAGCATAACAAGGCTCCCTGTTCTCCATATCCTGTCCTACCTTTCTGGATTTTACACTTTTTTCAGATGGCCCTCTTGCCCGGGGGGCAGTGAGACTTCATTGTAGTGCAGATTTCCTTTACAGGCTTGCTTGGTTGGCCAAAAAGGGCGTATGCGTTTTTTCCTGAATATATTCAGGAAAAAACGCATACGCCCTTTTTGGCCAAGTGCATCATTGTCGACGTTCTGCCTCTTTTCCTATGCTTTCAGGGCAATTCCAGTCTACCCCCTGCAATCGTTTTCCTGAAATTCTGCCCCGCTTTCAAGTCCCCTTCGCAGGCTTACTTCAATATATTTTTGGAGGATAGCTGTCATTTATAACTCTGCAGGTTTGTGAATTACAGTGCCCCTGAGCTCCTTTCTTCAACTCGCTTTCTTGTGAACTGGGCACAAAACCGCAGGATTGCTTCAGGCCCTAATCTGTTTCGGGCAGGGCATGCTGAGCCTTTGGTAAATTCCTCTTCCTGGTGGGAAATGAGCGTTACATTTGCCCGTGCAGACACCTACAGCTAGTCTCTCATTGGTTCTCCCTATTCCTGTTCATCTTGCACAGAAATTGCAAGCTGTGCCAAACAGGAGGTTAAAGGCACTGACTCTCCAAGCAGGGAGACTGTTAGTAAATCATCTGGAATGGTGAACCCGAGGACCAGGATACGAAAACTGAGATGCATTTTAAATCATTTCCCCATAACACGGTGGACCATACTGTGGGTTTCACATGCATGTTTTAGCTGGAGGAAGAATCCCTTGAACCTGAAGAGTTGGGACCCATGGAATAGGTACCATACAGTATGACTTCAAAGGGTGTGCATTTGCTCACCTAAACTCACCAATGCTATCAGCCTGAAGTGTCCAGCCTTATGTCTCAACCAGCTCTGGGTGTAGATGTGGTCAATCCCGGTTGCATCACATGCCCTGAGTGAATTATTTAAGAATTGCTCTCTATTTCACTGTCTTTATGATTTTTTTTTGAAATTTATTTTGATAATGGGATTTATCGGATTTTCACTGCTGCGTTTATGCCGCTGTACACACGCTTGATTCTCTTACGGAGACATATATATCCATGGGTTTTAAGATTCTTCCTAGTCAGGTATATTCCTAGGCGTTGAATATGTGGTGTTGGGTCCATTTCGTTGAGCAAGGAGTAGGTCTTGTCTATTACATATTTGGCTTATGGAAAGTTATCTGTGCTAATTTCAGTCTCTGGTTTTATGAAGCACCCCAACGCACCTTTCCCCATAAGCAAGCACTAGTTGGTTTTCTAAATTTGAGACCCTGTTCTGTTTTGTAATTCAGTTCATGTGTAGTCAAGTTTACATTCCGTGTATTAGTGATATCTTATGATGTTTCTTTTTCTGTGTGACGTAGTTCACGTAGAATCACCGTACCTGCATCCACTCACTATGCCGCTACGGGCCTGATGACACAGATTTCATTGCTGAGTGATATTGCATTGTACGTACGTGCCACAACTTCTTTATCCATATTTTGCTTTCTGGGATATTTACCTGTTACTGTAGACGAGCTTCTTGTGAACACAGCCGTCCCAAATATTGGGGTGGCTGTCTGTTTTTGATTTTAATTTCCGTAAGCTATAGGACCATAAGTGGAAGTGCCATAGACTGTGTTGCTTTGTTTCTTATGTGTTTCAGGAAACACCATACACTTCTCCAGGCTGGCTGCTGGCAATTTACATCCTGCCAATCAGCATAACAAGGCTCCCTGTTCTCCATATCCTGTCCTACCTTTCTGGATTTTACACTTTTTTCAGATGGCCCTCTTGCCCGGGGGGCAGTGAGACTTCATTGTAGTGCAGATTTCCTTTACAGGCTTGCTTGGTTGGCCAAAAAGGGCGTATGCGTTTTTTCCTGAATATATTCAGGAAAAAACGCATACGCCCTTTTTGGCCAAGTGCATCATTGTCGACGTTCTGCCTCTTTTCCTATGCTTTCAGGGCAATTCCAGTCTACCCCCTGCAATCGTTTTCCTGAAATTCTGCCCCGCTTTCAAGTCCCCTTCGCAGGCTTACTTCAATATATTTTTGGAGGATAGCTGTCATTTATAACTCTGCAGGTTTGTGAATTACAGTGCCCCTGAGCTCCTTTCTTCAACTCGCTTTCTTGTGAACTGGGCACAAAACCGCAGGATTGCTTCAGGCCCTAATCTGTTTCGGGCAGGGCATGCTGAGCCTTTGGTAAATTCCTCTTCCTGGTGGGAAATGAGCGTTACATTTGCCCGTGCAGACACCTACAGCTAGTCTCTCATTGGTTCTCCCTATTCCTGATCATCTTGCACAGAAATTGCAAGATGTGCCAAACAGGAGGTTAAAGGCACTGACTCTCCAAGCAGGGAGACTGTTAGTAAATCATCTGGAATGGTGAACCCGAGGACCAGGATACGAAAACTGAGATGCATTTTAAATCATTTCCCCATAACACGGTGGACCATACTGTGGGTTTCACATGCATGTTTTAGCTGGAGGAAGAATCCCTTGAACCTGAAGAGTTGGGACCCATGGAATAGGTACCATACAGTATGACTTCAAAGGGTGTGCATTTGCTCACCTAAACTTACCAATGCTATCAGCCTGAAGTGTCCAGCCTTATGTCTCAACCAGCTCTGGGTGTAGATGTGGTCAATCCCGGTTGCATCACATGCCCTGAGTGAATTATTTAAGAATTGCTCTCTATTTCACTGTCTTTATGATTTTTTTTTGAAATTTATTTTGATAATGGGATTTATCGGATTTTCACTGCTGCGTTTATGCCGCTGTACACACGCTTGATTCTCTTACGGAGACATATATATCCATGGGTTTTAAGATTCTTCCTAGTCAGGTATATTCCTAGGCGTTGAATATGTGGTGTTGGGTCCATTTCGTTGAGCAAGGAGTAGGTCTTGTCTATTACATATTGGGCTTATGGAAAGTTATCTGTGCTAATTTCAGTCTCTGGTTTTATGCAGCACCCCAAGGCACCTTTCCCCATAAGCAAGCACTAGTTGGTTTTCTAAATTTGAGACCCTTTTCTATTTTGTAATTCAGTTCATGTGTAGTCAAGTTTACATTCCGTGTATTCGTGATATCTTATGATGTTTCTTTTTCTGTGTGACGTAGTTCACGTAGAATCACCGTACCTGCATCCACTCACTATGCCGCTACGGGCCTGATGACACAGATTTCATTGCTGAGTGATATTGCATTGTACGTACGTGCCACAACTTCTTTATCCATATTTTGCTTTCTGGGATATTTACCTGTTACTGTAGACGAGCTTCTTGTGAACACAGCCGTCCCAAATATTGGGGTGGCTGTCTGTTTTTGATTTTAATTTCCGTAAGCTATAGGACCATAAGTGGAAGTGCCATAGGCTGTGTTGCTTTGTTTCTTATGTGTTTCAGGAAACACCATACACTTCTCCAGGCTGGCTGCTGGCAATTTACATCCTGCCAATCAGCATAACAAGGCTCCCTGTTCTCCATATCCTGTCCTACCTTTCTGGATTTTACACTTTTTTCAGATGGCCCTCTTGCCCGGGGGGCAGTGAGACTTCATTGTAGTGCAGATTTCCTTTACAGGCTTGCTTGGTTGGCCAAAAAGGGCGTATGCGTTTTTTCCTGAATATATTCAGGAAAAAACGCATACGCCCTTTTTGGCCAAGTGCATCATTGTCGACGTTCTGCCTCTTTTCCTATGCTTTCAGGGCAATTCCAGTCTACCCCCTGCAATCGTTTTCCTGAAATTCTGCCCCGCTTTCAAGTCCCCTTCGCAGGCTTACTTCAATATATTTTTGGAGGATAGCTGTCATTTATAACTCTGCAGGTTTGTGAATTACAGTGCCCCTGAGCTCCTTTCTTCAACTCGCTTTCTTGTGAACTGGGCACAAAACCGCAGGATTGCTTCAGGCCCTAATCTGTTTCGGGCAGGGCATGCTGAGCCTTTGGTAAATTCCTCTTCCTGGTGGGAAATGAGCGTTACATTTGCCCGTGCAGACACCTACAGCTAGTCTCTCATTGGTTCTCCCTATTCCTGATCATCTTGCACAGAAATTGCAAGCTGTGCCAAACAGGAGGTTAAAGGCACTGACTCTCCAAGCAGGGAGACTGTTAGTAAATCATCTGGAATGGTGAACCCGAGGACCAGGATACGAAAACTGAGATGCATTTTAAATCATTTCCCCATAACACGGTGGACCATACTGTGGGTTTCACATGCATGTTTTAGCTGGAGGAAGAATCCCTTGAACCTGAAGAGTTGGGACCCATGGAATAGGTACCATACAGTATGACTTCAAAGGGTGTGCATTTGCTCACCTAAACTCACCAATGCTATCAGCCTGAAGTGTCCAGCCTTATGTCTCAACCAGCTCTGGGTGTAGATGTGGTCAATCCCGGTTGCATCACATGCCCTGAGTGAATTATTTAAGAATTGCTCTCTATTTCACTGTCTTTGTGTTTTGTTTTCGAAATTTATTTTGATAATGGGATTTATCGGATTTTCACTGCTGCCTTTCGGCCGCTGTACACACCCTTGATTCTCTTACGGAGACATATATATCCATGGGTTTTAAGATTCTTCCTAGTCAGGTATATTCCTAGGCGTTGAATATGTGGTGTGGGGTCCATTTCGTTGAGCAAGGAGTAGGTCTTGTCTATTACATATTGGGCTTATGGAAAGTTATCTGTGCTAATTTCAGTCTCTGGTTTTATGCAGCACCCCAAGGCACCTTTCCCCATAAGCAAGCACTAGTTGGTTTTCTAAATTTGAGACCCTTTTCTATTTTGTAATTCAGTTCATGTGTAGTCAAGTTTACATTCCGTGTATTCGTGATATCTTATGATGTTTCTTTTTCTGTGTGACGTAGTTCACGTAGAATCACCGTACCTGCATCCACTCACTATGCCGCTATGGGCCTGATGACACAGATTTCATTGCTGAGTGATATTGCATTGTACGTACGTGCCACAAGTTCTTTATCCATTTTTTGCTTTCTGGGATATTTACCTGATACTGTAGACGAGCTTCTTGTGAACACAGCCGTCTCAAATATTGGGGTGGCTGTCTGTTTTTGATTTTAATTTCCGTAAGCTATAGGACCATAAGTGGAAGTGCCATAGGCTGTGTTGCTTTGTTTCTTTCGTGTTTCAGGAAACACCATACACTTCTCCAGGGTGGCTGCTGGCAATTTACATCCTGCCAATCAGCATAACAAGGCTCCCTGTTCTCCATATCCTGTCCTACCTTTCTGGATATTACACTTTTTTCAGATGGCCCTTTTGCCAGGGGGGCAGTGAGACTTCATTGTAGTGCAGATTTCATTTACAGGCTTGCTTGGTTGGCCAAAAAGGGCGTATGCGTTTTTTCCTGAATATATTCAGGAAAAAACGCATACGCCCTTTTTGGCCAAGTGCATCATTGTCGACGTTCTGCCTCTTTTCCTATGCTTTCAGGGCAATTCCAGTCTACCCCCTGCAATCGTTTTCCTGAAATTCTGCCCCGCTTTCAACTCCCCTTCGCAGGCTTACTTCAATATATTTTTGGAGGAAAGCTGTCATTTATAACTCTGCAGGTTTGTGAATTACAGTGCCCCTGAGCTCCTTTCTTCAACTCGCTTTCTTGTGAGCTGGGCACAAAACCGCAGGATTGCTTCAGGCCCTAATCTGTTTCCAGCAGGGCACACTGAGCCTTTGTTTAATTCCTCTTCCTGGTGGGCAATGAGCGTTACATTTGCCCGTGCAGACACCTACAGCTAGTCTCTCATTGGTTCTCCCTATTCCTGTTCATTTTGCACAGAAATTGCAAGCTGTGCCAAAGAGGAGGTTAAAGGCACTGACTCTCCAAGTGGGGAGAGTGTTAGTAAAGCATCTGGAATGGTGAACCCGAGGACCAGGATACGAAAACTGAGATGCATTTTAAATCATTTCCCAATCACATGGTGGACGATACTCTTGGTTTCCCATGCATGTTTTAGCTGGAGGAAGAATCCCTTGAACCTGGAGAGTTGGGACCCATGGAATGGGTACCATGCAGTATGACTTCAAAGGGTCTGCATTTGCTCACCGAAACTCACCAATGCTATCAGCCTGAAGTGTCCAGCCTTATGTCTCAACCAGCTCTGGGTGTAGATGTGTTAAATCCCGGTTGCATCACATGCCCTGAGTGAATTATTTAAGAATTGCTCTCTATATCACTGTCTTTATGATTTTTTTTTGAAATTTATTTTGATAATGGGATTTATCGGATTTTCACTGCTGCGTTTATGCCGCTGTACACACGCTTGATTCTCTTACGGAGACATATATATCCATGGGTTTTAAGATTCTTCCTAGTCAGGTATATTCCTAGGCGTTGAATATGTGGTGTTGGGTCCATTTCGTTGAGCAAGGAGTAGGTCTTGTCTATTACATATTTGGCTTATGGAAAGTTATCTGTGCTAATTTCTGTCTCTGGTTTTATGAAGCACCCCAACGCACCTTTCCCCATAAGCAAGCACTAGTTGGTTTTCTAAATTTGAGACCCTGTTCTGTTTTGTAATTCAGTTCATGTGTAGTCAAGTTTACATTCCGTGTATTAGTGATATCTTATGATGTTTCTTTTTCTGTGTGACGTAGTTCACGTAGAATCACCGTACCTGCATCCACTCACTATGCCGCTACGGGCCTGATGACACAGATTTCATTGCTGAGTGATATTGCATTGTACGTACGTGCCACAACTTCTTTATCCATATTTTGCTTTCTGGGATATTTACCTGTTACTGTAGACGAGCTTCTTGTGAACACAGCCGTCCCAAATATTGGGGTGGCTGTCTGTTTTTGATTTTAATTTCCGTAAGCTATAGGACCATAAGTGGAAGTGCCATAGACTGTGTTGCTTTGTTTCTTATGTGTTTCAGGAAACACCATACACTTCTCCAGGCTGGCTGCTGGCAATTTACATCCTGCCAATCAGCATAACAAGGCTCCCTGTTCTCCATATCCTGTCCTACCTTTCTGGATTTTACACTTTTTTCAGATGGCCCTCTTGCCCGGGGGGCAGTGAGACTTCATTGTAGTGCAGATTTCCTTTACAGGCTTGCTTGGTTGGCCAAAAAGGGCGTATGCGTTTTTTCCTGAATATATTCAGGAAAAAACGCATACGCCCTTTTTGGCCAAGTGCATCATTGTCGACGTTCTGCCTCTTTTCCTATGCTTTCAGGGCAATTCCAGTCTACCCCCTGCAATCCTTTTCCTGAAATTCTGCCCCGCTTTCAAGTCCCCTTCGCAGGCTTACTTCAATATATTTTTGGAGGATAGCTGTCATTTATAACTCTGCAGGTTTGTGAATTACAGTGCCCCTGAGCTCCTTTCTTCAACTCGCTTTCTTGTGAACTGGGCACAAAACCGCAGGATTGCTTCAGGCCCTAATCTGTTTCGGGCAGGGCATGCTGAGCCTTTGGTAAATTCCTCTTCCTGGTGGGAAATGAGCGTTACATTTGCCCGTGCAGACACCTACAGCTAGTCTCTCATTGGTTCTCCCTATTCCTGATCATCTTGCACAGAAATTGCAAGCTGTGCCAAACAGGAGGTTAAAGGCACTGACTCTCCAAGCAGGGAGACTGTTAGTAAATCATCTGGAATGGTGAACCCGAGGACCAGGATACGAAAACTGAGATGCATTTTAAATCATTTCCCCATAACACGGTGGACCATACTGTGGGTTTCACATGCATGTTTTAGCTGGAGGAAGAATCCCTTGAACCTGAAGAGTTGGGACCCATGGAATAGGTACCATACAGTATGACTTCAAAGGGTGTGCATTTGCTCACCTAAACTCACCAATGCTATCAGCCTGAAGTGTCCAGCCTTATGTCTCAACCAGCTCTGGGTGTAGATGTGGTCAATCCCGGTTGCATCACATGCCCTGAGTGAATTATTTAAGAATTGCTCTCTATTTCACTGTCTTTGTGTTTTGTTTTCGAAATTTATTTTGATAATGGGATTTATCGGATTTTCACTGCTGCCTTTCGGCCGCTGTACACACCCTTGATTCTCTTACGGAGACATATATATCCATGGGTTTTAAGATTCTTCCTAGTCAGGTATATTCCTAGGCGTTGAATATGTGGTGTTGGGTCCATTTCGTTGAGCAAGGAGTAGGTCTTGTCTATTACATATTGGGCTTATGGAAAGTTATCTGTGCTAATTTCAGTCTCTGGTTTTATGCAGCACCCCAAGGCACCTTTCCCCATAAGCAAGCACTAGTTGGTTTTCTAAATTTGAGACCCTTTTCTATTTTGTAATTCAGTTCATGTGTAGTCAAGTTTACATTCCGTGTATTCGTGATATCTTATGATGTTTCTTTTTCTGTGTGACGTAGTTCACGTAGAATCACCGTACCTGCATCCACTCACTATGCCGCTATGGGCCTGATGACACAGATTTCATTGCTGAGTGATATTGCATTGTACGTACGTGCCACAAGTTCTTTATCCATTTTTTCCTTTCTGGGATATTTACCTGATACTGTAGACGAGCTTCTTGTGAACACAGCCGTCTCAAATATTGGGGTGGCTGTCTGTTTTTGATTTTAATTTCCGTAAGCTATAGGACCATAAGTGGAAGTGCCATAGGCTGTGTTGCTTTGTTTCTTTCGTGTTTCAGGAAACACCATACACTTCTCCAGGGTGGCTGCTGGCAATTTACATCCTGCCAATCAGCATAACAAGGCTCCCTGTTCTCCATATCCTGTCCTACCTTTCTGGATATTACACTTTTTTCAGATGGCCCTTTTGCCAGGGGGGCAGTGAGACTTCATTGTAGTGCAGATTTCATTTACAGGCTTGCTTGGTGGGCCAAAAAGGGCGTATGCGTTTTTTCCTGAATATATTCAGGAAAAAACGCATACGCCCTTTTTGGCCAAGTGCATCATTGTCGACGTTCTGCCTCTTTTCCTATGCTTTCAGGGCAATTCCAGTCTACCCCCTGCAATCGTTTTCCTGAAATTCTGCCCCGCTTTCAAGTCCCCTTCGCAGGCTTACTTCAATATATTTTTGGAGGAAAGCTGTCATTTATAACTCTGCAGGTTTGTGAATTACAGTGCCCCTGAGCTCCTTTCTTCAACTCGCTTTCTTGTGAGCTGGGCACAAAACCGCAGGATTGCTTCAGGCCCTAATCTGTTTCCAGCAGGGCACACTGAGCCTTTGTTTAATTCCTCTTCCTGGTGGGCAATGAGCGTTACATTTGCCCGTGCAGACACCTACAGCTAGTCTCTCATTGGTTCTCCCTATTCCTGTTCATTTTGCACAGAAATTGCAAGCTGTGCCAAAGAGGAGGTTAAAGGCACTGACTCTCCAAGTGGGGAGAGTGTTAGTAAAGCATCTGGAATGGTGAACCCGAGGACCAGGATACGAAAACTGAGATGCATTTTAAATCATTTCCCAATCACATGGTGGACGATACTCTTGGTTTCCCATGCATGTTTTAGCTGGAGGAAGAATCCCTTGAACCTGGAGAGTTGGGACCCATGGAATGGGTACCATGCAGTATGACTTCAAAGGGTGTGCATTTGCTCACCGAAACTCACCAATGCTATCAGCCTGAAGTGTCCAGCCTTATGTCTCAACCAGCTCTGGGTGTAGATGTGTTAAATCCCGGTTGCATCACATGCCCTGAGTGAATTATTTAAGAATTGCTCTCTATTTCACTGTCTTTATGATTTTTTTTTGAAATTTATTTTGATAATGGGATTTATCGGATTTTCACTGCTGCGTTTATGCCGCTGTACACACGCTTGATTCTCTTACGGAGACATATATATCCATGGGTTTTAAGATTCTTCCTAGTCAGGTATATTCCTAGGCGTTGAATATGTGGTGTTGGGTCCATTTCGTTGAGCAAGGAGTAGGTCTTGTCTATTACATATTTGGCTTATGGAAAGTTATCTGTGCTAATTTCAGTCTCTGGTTTTATGAAGCACCCCAACGCACCTTTCCCCATAAGCAAGCACTAGTTGGTTTTCTAAATTTGAGACCCTGTTCTGTTTTGTAATTCAGTTCATGTGTAGTCAAGTTTACATTCCGTGTATTAGTGATATCTTATGATGTTTCTTTTTCTGTGTGACGTAGTTCACGTAGAATCACCGTACCTGCATCCACTCACTATGCCGCTACGGGCCTGATGACACAGATTTCATTGCTGAGTGATATTGCATTGTACGTACGTGCCACAACTTCTTTATCCATATTTTGCTTTCTGGGATATTTACCTGTTACTGTAGACGAGCTTCTTGTGAACACAGCCGTCCCAAATATTGGGGTGGCTCTCTGTTTTTGATTTTAATTTCCCTAAGCAATAGGACCACAAGTGCAATTGCCATAGGCTGTGTTGCTTTATTTCTTATGTGTTTCAGGAAACACCATACACTGCTCCAGGGTGGCTCTTCACAATTTACATCCTGCCAATCAGCATTAAAAGGCTCCCTGTTCTCCATATCCTGTCCTACCTTTCTGGATTTTACACTTTTTTCAGATGGCCCTCTTGCCCGGGGGGCAGTGAGACTTCATTGTAGTGCAGATTTCCTTTACAGGCTTGCTTGGTTGGCCAAAAAGGGTGTATGCGTTTTTTCCTGAATATATTCAGGAAAAAACGCATACGCCCTTTTTGGCCAAGTGCATCATTGTCGACGTTCTGCCTCTTTTCCTATGCTTTCAGGGCAATTCCAGTCTACCCCCTGCAATGGTTTTCCAGAAATTCTGCCCCGCTTTCAAGTCCCCTTCGCAGGCTTACTTCAATATATTTTTGGAGGATAGCTGTCATTTATAACTCTGCAGGTTTGTGAATTACAGTGCCCCTGAGCTCCTTTCTTCAACTCGCTTTCTTGTGAACTGGGCACAAAACCGCCGGATTGTTTCAGGCCCTAATCTGCTTCGGGCAGGGCATGCTGAGCCTTTGGTAAATTCCTCTTCCTGGTGGGAAATGAGCGTTACATTTGCCCGTGCAGACACCTACAGCTAGTCTCTCATTGGTTCTCCCTATTCCTGTTCATCTTGCACAGAAATTGCAAGCTGTGCCAAAGAGGAAGTTAAAGGCACTGACTCTCCAAGCAGGGAGACTGTTAGTAAATCATCTGGAATGGTGAACCCGAGGACCAGGATACGAAAAGTGAGATGCATTTTAAATCATTTCCCCATAACACGGTGGACCATACTGTGGGTTTCACATGCATGTTTTAGCTGGAGGAAGAATCCCTTGAACCTGAAGAGTTGGGACCCATGGAATAGGTACCATACAGTATGACTTCAAAGGGTGTGCATTTGCTCACCTAAACTCACCAATGCTATCAGCCTGAAGTGTCCAGCCTTATGTCTCAACCAGCTCTGGTGTAGATGTGGTCAATCCCGGTTGCATCACATGCCCTGAGTGAATTATTTAAGAATTGCTCTCTATTTCACTGTCTTTGTGTTTTGTTTTCGAAATTTATTTTGATAATGGATTTATCGGATTTTCACTGCTGCCTTTCGGCCGCTGTACACACCCTTGATTCTCTTACGGAGACATATATATCCATGGGTTTTAAGATTCTTCCTAGTCAGGTATATTCCTAGGCGTTGAATATGTGGTGTTGGGTCCATTTCGTTGAGCAAGGAGTAGGTCTTCTCTATTACATATTTGGCTTATGGAAAGTTATCTGTGCTAATTTCAGTCTCTGGTTTTATGAAGCACCCCAAGGCACCTTTCCCATAAGCAAGCACTAGTTGGTTTTCTAAATTTGAGACCCTGTTCTGTTTTGTAATTCAGTTCATGTGTAGTCAAGTTTACATTCCGTGTATTAGTGATATCTTATGATGTTCTTTTTCTGTGTGACGTAGTTCACGTAGAATCACCGTACCTGCATCCACTCACTATGCCGCTACGGGCCTGATGACACAGATTTCATTGCTGAGTGATATTGCATTGTACGTACGTGCCACAACTTCTTTATCCATATTTTGCTTTCTGGGATATTTACCTGTTACTGTAGACGAGCTTCTTGTGAACACAGCCGTCCCAAATATTGGGGTGGCTGTCTGTTTTTGATTTTAATTTCCGTAAGCTATAGGACCATAAGTGGAAGTGCCATAGACTGTGTTGCTTTGTTTCTTATGTGTTTCAGGAAACACCATACACTTCTCCAGGCTGGCTGCTGGCAATTTACATCCTGCCAATCAGCATAACAAGGCTCCCTGTTCTCCATATCCTGTCCTACCTTTCTGGATTTTACACTTTTTTCAGATGGCCCTCTTGCCCGGGGGGCAGTGAGACTTCATTGTAGTGCAGATTTCCTTTACAGGCTTGCTTGGTTGGCCAAAAAGGGCGTATGCGTTTTTTCCTGAATATATTCAGGAAAAAACGCATACGCCCTTTTTGGCCAAGTGCATCATTGTCGACGTTCTGCCTCTTTTCCTATGCTTTCAGGGCAATTCCAGTCTACCCCCTGCAATCGTTTTCCAGAAATTCTGCCCCGCTTTCAAGTCCCCTTCGCAGGCTTACTTCAATATATTTTTGGAGGATAGCTGTCATTTATAACTCTGCAGGTTTGTGAATTACAGTGCCCCTGAGCTCCTTTCTTCAACTCGCTTTCTTGTGAACTGGGCACAAAACCGCAGGATTGCTTCAGGCCCTAATCTGTTTCGGGCAGGGCATGCTGAGCCTTTGGTAAATTCCTCTTCCTGGTGGGAAATGAGCGTTACATTTGCCCGTGCAGACACCTACCAGCTAGTCTCTCATTGGTTCTCCCTATTCCTGTTCATCTTGCACAGAAATTGCAAGCTGTGCCAAACAGGAGGTTAAAGGCACTGACTCTCCAAGCAGGGAGACTGTTAGTAAATCATCTGGAATGGTGAACCCGAGGACCAGGATACGAAAACTGAGATGCATTTTAAATCATTTCCCCATAACACGGTGGACCATACTGTGGGTTTCACATGCATGTTTTAGCTGGAGGAAGAATCCCTTGAACCTGAAGAGTTGGGACCCATGGAATAGGTACCATACAGTATGACTTCAAAGGGTGTGCATTTGCTCACCTAAACTCACCAATGCTATCAGCCTGAAGTGTCCAGCCTTATGTCTCAACCAGCTCTGGGTGTAGATGTGGTCAATCCCGGTTGCATCACATGCCCTGAGTGAATTATTTAAGAATTGCTCTCTATTTCACTGTCTTTGTGTTTTGTTTTCGAAATTTATTTTGATAATGGGATTTATCGGATTTTCACTGCTGCCTTTCGGCCGCTGTACACACCCTTGATTCTCTTACGGAGACATATATATCCATGGGTTTTAAGATTCTTCCTAGTCAGGTATATTCCTAGGCGTTGAATATGTGGTGTTGGGTCCATTTCGTTGAGCAAGGAGTAGGTCTTGTCTATTACATATTGGGCTTATGGAAAGTTATCTGTGCTAATTTCAGTCTCTGGTTTTATGCAGCACCCCAAGGCACCTTTCCCCATAAGCAAGCACTAGTTGGTTTTCTAAATTTGAGACCCTTTTCTATTTTGTAATTCAGTTCATGTGTAGTCAAGTTTACATTCCGTGTATTCGTGATATCTTATGATGTTTCTTTTTCTGTGTGACGTAGTTCACGTAGAATCAGTACCTGCATCCACTCACTATGCCGCTATGGGCCTGATGACACAGATTTCATTGCTGAGTGATATTGCATTGTACGTACGTGCCACAAGTTCTTTATCCATTTTTTGCTTTCTGGGATATTTACCTGATACTGTAGACGAGCTTCTTGTGAACACAGCCGTCTCAAATATTGGGGTGGCTGTCTGTTTTTGATGTTAATTTCCGTAAGCTATAGGACCATAAGTGGAAGTGCCATAGGCTGTGTTGCTTTGTTTCTTTCGTGTTTCAGGAAACACCATACACTTCTCCAGGGTGGCTGCTGACAATTTACATCCTGCCAATCAGCATAACAAGGCTCCCTGTTCTCCATATCCTGTCCTACCTTTCTGGATTTTACACTTTTTTCAGATGGCCCTTTTGCCAGGGGGGCAGTGAGACTTCATTGTAGTGCAGATTTCATTTACAGGCTTGCTTGGTTGGCCAAAAAGGGCGTATGCGTTTTTTCCTGAATATATTCAGGAAAAAACGCATACGCCCTTTTTGGCCAAGTGCATCATTGTCGACGTTCTGCCTCTTTTCCTATGCTTTCAGGGCAATTCCAGTCTACCCCCTGCAATCGTTTTCCTGAAATTCTGCCCCGCTTTCAACTCCCCTTCGCAGGCTTACTTCAATATATTTTTGGAGGATAGCTGTCATTTATAACTCTGCAGGTTTGTGAATTACAGTGCCCCTGAGCTCCTTTCTTCAACTCGCTTTCTTGTGAGCTGGGCACAAAACCGCAGGATTGCTTCAGGCCCTAATCTGTTTCCGGCAGGGCACGCTGAGCCTTTGGTTAATTCCTCTTCCTGGTGGGAAATGAGCGTTACATTTGCCCGTGCAGACACCTACAGCCAGTCTCTCATTGGTTCTCCCTATTCCTGTTCATTTTGCACAGAAATTGCAAGCTGTGCCAAAGAGGAGGTTAAAGGCACTGACTCTCCAAGCGGGGAGAGTGTTAGTAAAGCATCTGGAATGGTGAACCCGAGGACCAGGATACGAAAACTGAGATGCATTTTAAATCATTTCCCAATCACATGGTGGACGATACTCTTGGTTTCCCATGCATGTTTTAGCTGGAGGAAGAATCCCTTGAACCTGGAGAGTTGGGACCCATGGAATGGGTACCATGCAGTATGACTTCAAAGGGTCTGCATTTGCTCACCGAAACTCACCAATGCTATCAGCCTGAAGTGTCCAGCCTTATGTCTCAACCAGCTCTGGGTGTAGATGTGTTAAATCCCGGTTGCATCACATGCCCTGAGTGAATTATTTAAGAATTGCTCTCTATTTCACTGTCTTTATGATTTTTTTTTGAAATTTATTTTGATAATGGGATTTATCGGATTTTCACTGCTGCGTTTATGCCGCTGTACACACGCTTGATTCTCTTACGGAGACATATATATCCATGGGTTTTAAGATTCTTCCTAGTCAGGTATATTCCTAGGCGTTGAATATGTGGTGTTGGGTCCATTTCGTTGAGCAAGGAGTAGGTCTTGTCTATTACATATTTGGCTTATGGAAAGTTATCTGTGCTAATTTCAGTCTCTGGTTTTATGAAGCACCCCAACGCACCTTTCCCCATAAGCAAGCACTAGTTGGTTTTCTAAATTTGAGACCCTGTTCTGTTTTGTAATTCAGTTCATGTGTAGTCAAGTTTACATTCCGTGTATTAGTGATATCTTATGATGTTTCTTTTTCTGTGTGACGTAGTTCACGTAGAATCACCGTACCTGCATCCACTCACTATGCCGCTACGGGCCTGATGACACAGATTTCATTGCTGAGTGATATTGCATTGTACGTACGTGCCACAACTTCTTTATCCATATTTTGCTTTCTGGGATATTTACCTGTTACTGTAGACGAGCTTCTTGTGAACACAGCCGTCCCAAATATTGGGGTGGCTGTCTGTTTTTTATTTTAATTTCCGTAAGCTATAGGACCATAAGTGGAAGTGCCATAGACTGTGTTGCTTTGTTTCTTATGTGTTTCAGGAAACACCATACACTTCTCCAGGCTGGCTGCTGGCAATTTACATCCTGCCAATCAGCATAACAAGGCTCCCTGTTCTCCATATCCTGTCCTACCTTTCTGGATTTTACACTTTTTTCAGATGGCCCTCTTGCCCGGGGGGCAGTGAGACTTCATTGTAGTGCAGATTTCCTTTACAGGCTTGCTTGGTTGGCCAAAAAGGGCGTATGCGTTTTTTCCTGAATATATTCAGGAAAAAACGCATACGCCCTTTTTGGCCAAGTGCATCATTGTCGACGTTCTGCCTCTTTTCCTATGCTTTCAGGGCAATTCCAGTCTACCCCCTGCAATCGTTTTCCTGAAATTCTGCCCCGCTTTCAAGTCCCCTTCGCAGGCTTACTTCAATATATTTTTGGAGGATAGCTGTCATTTATAACTCTGCAGGTTTGTGAATTACAGTGCCCCTGAGCTCCTTTCTTCAACTCGCTTTCTTGTGAACTGGGCACAAAACCGCAGGATTGCTTCAGGCCCTAATCTGTTTCGGGCAGGGCATGCTGAGCCTTTGGTAAATTCCTCTTCCTGGTGGGAAATGAGCGTTACATTTGCCCGTGCAGACACCTACAGCTAGTCTCTCATTGGTTCTTCCTATTCCTGTTCATCTTGCACAGAAATTGCAAGCTGTGCCAAACAGGAGGTTAAAGGCACTGACTCTCCAAGCAGGGAGACTGTTAGTAAATCATCTGGAATGGTGAACCCGAGGACCAGGATACGAAAACTGAGATGCATTTTAAATCATTTCCCCATAACACGGTGGACCATACTGTGGGTTTCACATGCATGTTTTAGCTGGAGGAAGAATCCCTTGAACCTGAAGAGTTGGGACCCATGGAATAGGTACCATACAGTATGACTTCAAAGGGTGTGCATTTGCTCACCTAAACTCACCAATGCTATCAGCCTGAAGTGTCCAGCCTTATGTCTCAACCAGCTCTGGGTGTAGATGTGGTCAATCCCGGTTGCATCACATGCCCTGAGTGAATTATTTAAGAATTGCTCTCTATTTCACTGTCTTTGTGTTTTGTTTTCGAAATTTATTTTGATAATGGGATTTATCGGATTTTCACTGCTGCCTTTCGGCCGCTGTACACACCCTTGATTCTCTTACGGAGACATATATATCCATGGGTTTTAAGATTCTTCCTAGTCAGGTATATTCCTAGGCGTTGAATATGTGGTGTTGGGTCCATTTCGTTGAGCAAGGAGTAGGTCTTGTCTATTACATATTGGGCTTATGGAAAGTTATCTGTGCTAATTTCAGTCTCTGGTTTTATGCAGCACCCCAAGGCACCTTTCCCCATAAGCAAGCACTAGTTGGTTTTCTAAATTTGAGACCCTTTTCTATTTTGTAATTCAGTTCATGTGTAGTCAAGTTTACATTCCGTGTATTAGTGATATCTTATGATGTTTCTTTTTCTGTGTGACGTAGTTCACGTAGAATCACCGTACCTGCATCCACTCACTATGCCGCTATGGGCCTGATGACACAGATTTCATTGCTGAGTGATATTGCATTGTACGTACGTGCCACAAGTTCTTTATCCATTTTTTGCTTTCTGGGATATTTACCTGATACTGTAGACGAGCTTCTTGTGAACACAACCGTCTCAAATATTGGGGTGGCTGTCTGTTTTTGATTTTAATTTCCGTAAGCTATAGGACCAAAAGTGGAAGTGCCATAGGCTGTGTTGCTTTGTTTCTTTCGTGTTTCAGGAAACACCATACACTTCTCCAGGGTGGCTGCTGGCAATTTACATCCTGCCAATCAGCATAACAAGGCTCCCTGTTCTCCATATCCTGTCCTACCTTTCTGGATTTTACACTTTTTTCAGATGGCCCTTTTGCCAGGGGGGCAGTGAGACTTCATTGTAGTGCAGATTTCATTTACAGGCTTGCTTGGTTGGCCAAAAAGGGCGTATGCGTTTTTTCCTGAATATATTCAGGAAAAAACGCATACGCCCTTTTTGGCCAAGTGCATCATTGTCGACGTTCTGCCTCTTTTCCTATGCTTTCAGGGCAATTCCAGTCTACCCCCTGCAATCGTTTTCCTGAAATTCTGCCCCGCTTTCAAGTCCCCTTCGCAGGCTTACTTCAATATATTTTTGGAGGAAAGCTGTCATTTATAACTCTGCAGGTTTGTGAATTACAGTGCCCCTGAGCTCCTTTCTTCAACTCGCTTTCTTGTGAGCTGGGCACAAAACCGCAGGATTGCTTCAGGCCCTAATCTGTTTCCAGCAGGGCACACTGAGCCTTTGTTTAATTCCTCTTCCTGGTGGGCAATGAGCGTTACATTTGCCCGTGCAGACACCTACAGCTAGTCTCTCATTGGTTCTCCCTATTCCTGTTCATTTTGCACAGAAATTGCAAGCTGTGCCAAAGAGGAGGTTAAAGGCACTGACTCTCCAAGCGGGGAGAGTGTTAGTAAAGCATCTGGAATGGTGAACCCGAGGACCAGGATACGAAAACTGAGATGCATTTTAAATCATTTCCCAATCACATGGTGGACGATACTCTTGGTTTCCCATGCATGTTTTAGCTGGAGGAAGAATCCCTTGAACCTGGAGAGTTGGGACCCATGGAATGGGTACCATGCAGTATGACTTCAAAGGGTCTGCATTTGCTCACCGAAACTCACCAATGCTATCAGCCTGAAGTGTCCAGCCTTATGTCTCAACCAGCTCTGGGTGTAGATGTGTTAAATCCCGGTTGCATCACATGCCCTGAGTGAATTATTTAAGAATTGCTCTCTATTTCACTGTCTTTATGATTTTTTTTTGAAATTTATTTTGATAATGGGATTTATCGGATTTTCACTGCTGCGTTTATGCCGCTGTACACACGCTTGATTCTCTTACGGAGACATATATATCCATGGGTTTTAAGATTCTTCCTAGTCAGGTATATTCCTAGGCGTTGAATATGTGGTGTTGGGTCCATTTCGTTGAGCAAGGAGTAGGTCTTGTCTATTACATATTTGGCTTATGGAAAGTTATCTGTGCTAATTTCAGTCTCTGGTTTTATGAAGCACCCCAACGCACCTTTCCCCATAAGCAAGCACTAGTTGGTTTTCTAAATTTGAGACCCTGTTCTGTTTTGTAATTCAGTTCATGTGTAGTCAAGTTTACATTCCGTGTATTAGTGATATCTTATGATGTTTCTTTTTCTGTGTGACGTAGTTCACGTAGAATCACCGTACCTGCATCCACTCACTATGCCGCTACGGGCCTGATGACACAGATTTCATTGCTGAGTGATATTGCATTGTACGTACGTGCCACAACTTCTTTATCCATATTTTGCTTTCTGGGATATTTACCTGTTACTGTAGACGAGCTTCTTGTGAACACAGCCGTCCCAAATATTGGGGTGGCTGTCTGTTTTTGATTTTAATTTCCGTAAGCTATAGGACCATAAGTGGAAGTGCCATAGACTGTGTTGCTTTGTTTCTTATGTGTTTCAGGAAATACCATACACTTCTCCAGGCTGGCTGCTGGCAATTTACATCCTGCCAATCAGCATAACAAGGCTCCCTGTTCTCCATATCCTGTCCTACCTTTCTGGATTTTACACTTTTTTCAGATGGCCCTCTTGCCCGGGGGGCAGTGAGACTTCATTGTAGTGCAGATTTCCTTTACAGGCTTGCTTGGTTGGCCAAAAAGGGCGTATGCGTTTTTTCCTGAATATATTCAGGAAAAAACGCATACGCCCTTTTTGGCCAAGTGCATCATTGTCGACGTTCTGCCTCTTTTCCTATGCTTTCAGGGCAATTCCAGTCTACCCCCTGCAATCGTTTTCCTGAAATTCTGCCCCGCTTTCAAGTCCCCTTCGCAGGCTTACTTCAATATATTTTTGGAGGATAGCTGTCATTTATAACTCTGCAGGTTTGTGAATTACAGTGCCCCTGAGCTCCTTTCTTCAACTCGCTTTCTTGTGAACTGGGCACAAAACCGCAGGATTGCTTCAGGCCCTAATCTGTTTCGGGCAGGGCATGCTGAGCCTTTGGTAAATTCCTCTTCCTGGTGGGAAATGAGCGTTACATTTGCCCGTGCAGACACCTACAGCTAGTCTCTCATTGGTTCTCCCTATTCCTGTTCATCTTGCACAGAAATTGCAAGCTGTGCCAAACAGGAGGTTAAAGGCACTGACTCTCCAAGCAGGGAGACTGTTAGTAAATCATCTGGAATGGTGAACCCGAGGACCAGGATACGAAAACTGAGATGCATTTTAAATCATTTCCCCATAACACGGTGGACCATACTGTGGGTTTCACATGCATGTTTTAGCTGGAGGAAGAATCCCTTGAACCTGAAGAGTTGGGACCCATGGAATAGGTACCATACAGTATGACTTCAAAGGGTGTGCATTTGCTCACCTAAACTCACCAATGCTATCAGCCTGAAGTGTCCAGCCTTATGTCTCAACCAGCTCTGGGTGTAGATGTGGTCAATCCCGGTTGCATCACATGCCCTGAGTGAATTATTTAAGAATTGCTCTCTATTTCACTGTCTTTGTGTTTTGTTTTCGAAATTTATTTTGATAATGGGATTTATCGGATTTTCACTGCTGCCTTTCGGCCGCTGTACACACCCTTGATTCTCTTACGGAGACATATATATCCATGGGTTTTAAGATTCTTCCTAGTCAGGTATATTCCTAGGCGTTGAATATGTGGTGTTGGGTCCATTTCGTTGAGCAAGGAGTAGGTCTTGTCTATTACATATTGGGCTTATGGAAAGTTATCTGTGCTAATTTCAGTCTCTGGTTTTATGCAGCACCCCAAGGCACCTTTCCCCATAAGCAAGCACTAGTTGGTTTTCTAAATTTGAGACCCTTTTCTATTTTGTAATTCAGTTCATGTGTAGTCAAGTTTACATTCCGTGTATTCGTGATATCTTATGATGTTTCTTTTTCTGTGTGACGTAGTTCACGTAGAATCACCGTACCTGCATCCACTCACTATGCCGCTATGGGCCTGATGACACAGATTTCATTGCTGAGTGATATTGCATTGTACGTACGTGCCACAAGTTCTTTATCCATTTTTTGCTTTCTGGGATATTTACCTGATACTGTAGACGAGCTTCTTGTGAACACAGCCGTCTCAAATATTGGGGTGGCTGTCTGTTTTTGATTTTAATTTCCGTAAGCTATAGGACCATAAGTGGAAGTGCCATAGGCTGTGTTGCTTTGTTTCTTTCGTGTTTCAGGAAACACCATACACTTCTCCAGGGTGGCTGCTGGCAATTTACATCCTGCCAATCAGCATAACAAGGCTCCCTGTTCTCCATATCCTGTCCTACCTTTCTGGATTTTACACTTTTTTCAGATGGCCCTTTTGCCAGGGGGGCAGTGAGACTTCTTTGTAGTGCAGATTTCATTTACAGGCTTGCTTGGTTGGCCAAAAAGGGCGTATGCGTTTTTTCCTGAATATATTCAGGAAAAAACGCATACGCCCTTTTTGGCCAAGTGCATCATTGTCGACGTTCTGCCTCTTTTCCTATGCTTTCAGGGCAATTCCAGTCTACCCCCTGCAATCGTTTTCCTGAAATTCTGCCCCGCTTTCAAGTCCCCTTCGCAGGCTTACTTCAATATATTTTTGGAGGAAAGCTGTCATTTATAACTCTGCAGGTTTGTGAATTACAGTGCCCCTGAGCTCCTTTCTTCAACTCGCTTTCTTGTGAGCTGGGCACAAAACCGCAGGATTGCTTCAGGCCCTAATCTGTTTCCGGCAGGGCACGCTGAGCCTTTGGTTAATTCCTCTTCCTGGTGGGAAATGAGCGTTACATTTGCCCGTGCAGACACCTACAGCTAGTCTCTCATTGGTTCTCCCTATTCCTGTTCATTTTGCACAGAAATTGCAAGCTGTGCCAAAGAGGAGGTTAAAGGCACTGACTCTCCAAGCGGGGAGAGTGTTAGTAAAGAATCTGGAATGGTGAACCCGAGGACCAGGATACGAAAACTGAGATGCATTTTAAATCATTTCCCAATCACATGGTGGACGATACTCTTGGTTTCCCATGCATGTTTTAGCTGGAGGAAGAATCCCTTGAACCTGGAGAGTTGGGACCCATGGAATGGGTACCATGCAGTATGACTTCAAAGGGTCTGCATTTGCTCACCGAAACTCACCAATGCTATCAGCCTGAAGTGTCCAGCCTTATGTCTCAACCAGCTCTGGGTGTAGATGTGTTAAATCCCGGTTGCATCACATGCCCTGAGTGAATTATTTAAGAATTGCTCTCTATTTCACTGTCTTTATGATTTTTTTTTGAAATTTATTTTGATAATGGGATTTATCGGATTTTCACTGCTGCGTTTATGCCGCTGTACACACGCTTGATTCTCTTACGGAGACATATATATCCATGGGTTTTAAGATTCTTCCTAGTCAGGTATATTCCTAGGCGTTGAATATGTGGTGTTGGGTCCATTTCGTTGAGCAAGGAGTAGGTCTTGTCTATTACATATTTGGCTTATGGAAAGTTATCTGTGCTAATTTCAGTCTCTGGTTTTATGAAGCACCCCAACGCACCTTTCCCCATAAGCAAGCACTAGTTGGTTTTCTAAATTTGAGACCCTGTTCTGTTTTGTAATTCAGTTCATGTGTAGTCAAGTTTACATTCCGTGTATTAGTGATATCTTATGATGTTTCTTTTTCTGTGTGACGTAGTTCACGTAGAATCACCGTACCTGCATCCACTCACTATGCCGCTACGGGCCTGATGACACAGATTTCATTGCTGAGTGATATTGCATTGTACGTACGTGCCACAACTTCTTTATCCATATTTTGCTTTCTGGGATATTTACCTGTTACTGTAGACGAGCTTCTTGTGAACACAGCCGTCGCAAATATTGGGGTGGCTGTCTGTTTTTGATTTTAATTTCCGTAAGCTATAGGACCATAAGTGGAAGTGCCATAGACTGTGTTGCTTTGTTTCTTATGTGTTTCAGGAAACACCATACACTTCTCCAGGCTGGCTGCTGGCAATTTACATCCTGCCAATCAGCATAACAAGGCTCCCTGTTCTCCATATCCTGTCCTACCTTTCTGGATTTTACACTTTTTTCAGATGGCCCTCTTGCCCGGGGGGCAGTGAGACTTCATTGTAGTGCAGATTTCCTTTACAGGCTTGCTTGGTTGGCCAAAAAGGGCGTATGCGTTTTTTCCTGAATATATTCAGGAAAAAACGCATACGCCCTTTTTGGCCAAGTGCATCATTGTCGACGTTCTGCCTCTTTTCCTATGCTTTCAGGGCAATTCCAGTCTACCCCCTGCAATCGTTTTCCTGAAATTCTGCCCCGCTTTCAAGTCCCCTTCGCAGGCTTACTTCAATATATTTTTGGAGGATAGCTGTCATTTATAACTCTGCAGGTTTGTGAATTACAGTGCCCCTGAGCTCCTTTCTTCAACTCGCTTTCTTGTGAACTGGGCACAAAACCGCAGGATTGCTTCAGGCCCTAATCTGTTTCGGGCAGGGCATGCTGAGCCTTTGGTAAATTCCTCTTCCTGGTGGGAAATGAGCGTTACATTTGCCCGTGCAGACACCTACAGCTAGTCTCTCATTGGTTCTCCCTATTCCTGTTCATCTTGCACAGAAATTGCAAGCTGTGCCAAACAGGAGGTTAAAGGCACTGACTCTCCAAGCAGGGAGACTGTTAGTAAATCATCTGGAATGGTGAACCCGAGGACCAGGATACGAAAACTGAGATGCATTTTAAATCATTTCCCCATAACACGGTGGACCATACTGTGGGTTTCACATGCATGTTTTAGCTGGAGGAAGAATCCCTTGAACCTGAAGAGTTGGGACCCATGGAATAGGTACCATACAGTATGACTTCAAAGGGTGTGCATTTGCTCACCTAAACTCACCAATGCTATCAGCCTGAAGTGTCCAGCCTTATGTCTCAACCAGCTCTGGGTGTAGATGTGGTCAATCCCGGTTGCATCACATGCCCTGAGTGAATTATTTAAGAATTGCTCTCTATTTCACTGTCTTTGTGTTTTGTTTTCGAAATTTATTTTGATAATGGGATTTATCGGATTTTCACTGCTGCCTTTCGGCCGCTGTACACACCCTTGATTCTCTTACGGAGACATATATATCCATGGGTTTTAAGATTCTTCCTAGTCAGGTATATTCCTAGGCGTTGAATATGTGGTGTTGGGTCCATTTCGTTGAGCAAGGAGTAGGTCTTGTCTATTACATATTGGGCTTATGGAAAGTTATCTGTGCTAATTTCAGTCTCTGGTTTTATGCAGCACCCCAAGGCACCTTTCCCCATAAGCAAGCACTAGTTGGTTTTCTAAATTTGAGACCCTTTTCTATTTTGTAATTCAGTTCATGTGTAGTCAAGTTTACATTCCGTGTATTCGTGATATCTTATGATGTTTCTTTTTCTGTGTGACGTAGTTCACGTAGAATCACCGTACCTGCATCCACTCACTATGCCGCTATGGGCCTGATGACACAGATTTCATTGCTGAGTGATATTGCATTGTACTTACGTGCCACAAGTTCTTTATCCATTTTTTGCTTTCTGGGATATTTACCTGATACTGTAGACGAGCTTCTTGTGAACACAGCCGTCTCAAATATTGGGGTGGCTGTCTGTTTTTGATTTTAATTTCCGTAAGCTATAGGACCATAAGTGGAAGTGCCATAGGCTGTGTTGCTTTGTTTCTTTCGTGTTTCAGGAAACACCATACACTTCTCCAGGGTGGCTGCTGGCAATTTACATCCTGCCAATCAGCATAACAAGGCTCCCTATTCTCCATATCCTGTCCTACCTTTCTGGATTTTACACTTTTTTCAGATGGCCCTTTTGCCAGGGGGGCAGTGAGACTTCATTGTAGTGCAGATTTCATTTACAGGCTTGCTTGGTTGGCCAAAAAGGGCGTATGCGTTTTTTCCTGAATATATTCAGGAAAAAACGCATACGCCCTTTTTGGCCAAGTGCATCATTGTCGACGTTCTGCCTCTTTTCCTATGCTTTCAGGGCAATTCCAGTCTACCCCCTGCAATCGTTTTCCTGAAATTCTGCCCCGCTTTCAAGTCCCCTTCGCAGGCTTACTTCAATATATTTTTGGAGGAAAGCTGTCATTTATAACTCTGCAGGTTTGTGAATTACAGTGCCCCTGAGCTCCTTTCTTCAACTCGCTTTCTTGTGAGCTGGGCACAAAACCGCAGGATTGCTTCAGGCCCTAATCTGTTTCCGGCAGGGCACGCTGAGCCTTTGGTTAATTCCACTTCCTGGTGGGAAATGAGCGTTACATTTGCCCGTGCAGACACCTACAGCTAGTCTCTCATTGGTTCTCCCTATTCCTGTTCATTTTGCACAGAAATTGCAAGCTGTGCCAAAGAGGAGGTTAAAGGCACTGACTCTCCAAGCGGGGAGAGTGTTAGTAAAGAATCTGGAATGGTGAACCCGAGGACCAGGATACGAAAACTGAGATGCATTTTAAATCATTTCCCAATCACATGGTGGACGATACTCTTGGTTTCCCATGCATGTTTTAGCTGGAGGAAGAATCCCTTGAACCTGGAGAGTTGGGACCCATGGAATGGGTACCATGCAGTATGACTTCAAAGGGTCTGCATTTGCTCACCGAAACTCACCAATGCTATCAGCCTGAAGTGTCCAGCCTTATGTCTCAACCAGCTCTGGGTGTAGATGTGTTAAATCCCGGTTGCATCACATGCCCTGAGTGAATTATTTAAGAATTGCTCTCTATTTCACTGTCTTTATGATTTTTTTTTGAAATTTATTTTGATAATGGGATTTATCGGATTTTCACTGCTGCGTTTATGCCGCTGTACACACGCTTGATTCTCTTACGGAGACATATATATCCATGGGTTTTAAGATTCTTCCTAGTCAGGTATATTCCTAGGCGTTGAATATGTGGTGTTGGGTCCATTTCGTTGAGCAAGGAGTAGGTCTTGTCTATTACATATTTGGCTTATGGAAAGTTATCTGTGCTAATTTCAGTCTCTGGTTTTATGAAGCACCCCAACGCACCTTTCCCCATAAGCAAGCACTAGTTGGTTTTCTAAATTTGAGACCCTGTTCTGTTTTGTAATTCAGTTCATGTGTAGTCAAGTTTACATTCCGTGTATTAGTGATATCTTATGATGTTTCTTTTTCTGTGTGACGTAGTTCACGTAGAATCACCGTACCTGCATCCACTCACTATGCCGCTACGGGCCTGATGACACAGATTTCATTGCTGAGTGATATTGCATTGTACGTACGTGCCACAACTTCTTTATCCATATTTTGCTTTCTGGGATATTTACCTGTTACTGTAGACGAGCTTCTTGTGAACACAGCCGTCCCAAATATTGGGGTGGCTGTCTGTTTTTGATTTTAATTTCCGTAAGCTATAGGACCATAAGTGGAAGTGCCATAGACTGTGTTGCTTTGTTTCTTATGTGTTTCAGGAAACACCATACACTTCTCCAGGCTGGCTGCTGGCAATTTACATCCTGCCAATCAGCATAACAAGGCTCCCTGTTCTCCATATCCTGTCCTACCTTTCTGGATTTTACACTTTTTTCAGATGGCCCTCTTGCCCGGGGGGCAGTGAGACTTCATTGTAGTGCAGATTTCCTTTACAGGCTTGCTTGGTTGGCCAAAAAGGGCGTATGCGTTTTTTCCTGAATATATTCAGGAAAAAACGCATACGCCCTTTTTGGCCAAGTGCATCATTGTCGACGTTCTGCCTCTTTTCCTATGCTTTCAGGGCAATTCCAGTCTACCCCCTGCAATCGTTTTCCTGAAATTCTGCCCCGCTTTCAAGTCCCCTTCGCAGGCTTACTTCAATATATTTTTGGAGGATAGCTGTCATTTATAACTCTGCAGGTTTGTGAATTACAGTGCCCCTGAGCTCCTTTCTTCAACTCGCTTTCTTGTGAACTGGGCACAAAACCACAGGATTGCTTCAGGCCCTAATCTGTTTCGGGCAGGGCATGCTGAGCCTTTGGTAAATTCCTCTTCCTGGTGGGAAATGAGCGTTACATTTGCCCGTGCAGACACCTACAGCTAGTCTCTCATTGGTTCTCCCTATTCCTGTTCATCTTGCACAGAAATTGCAAGCTGTGCCAAACAGGAGGTTAAAGGCACTGACTCTCCAAGCAGGGAGACTGTTAGTAAATCATCTGGAATGGTGAACCCGAGGACCAGGATACGAAAACTGAGATGCATTTTAAATCATTTCCCCATAACACGGTGGACCATACTGTGGGTTTCACATGCATGTTTTAGCTGGAGGAAGAATCCCTTGAACCTGAAGAGTTGGGACCCATGGAATAGGTACCATACAGTATGACTTCAAAGGGTGTGCATTTGCTCACCTAAACTCACCAATGCTATCAGCCTGAAGTGTCCAGCCTTATGTCTCAACCAGCTCTGGGTGTAGATGTGGTCAATCCCGGTTGCATCACATGCCCTGAGTGAATTATTTAAGAATTGCTCTCTATTTCACTGTCTTTGTGTTTTGTTTTCGAAATTTATTTTGATAATGGGATTTATCGGATTTTCACTGCTGCCTTTCGGCCGCTGTACACACCCTTGATTCTCTTACGGAGACATATATATCCATGGGTTTTAAGATTCTTCCTAGTCAGGTATATTCCTAGGCGTTGAATATGTGGTGTTGGGTCCATTTCGTTGAGCAAGGAGTAGGTCTTGTCTATTACATATTGGGCTTATGGAAAGTTATCTGTGCTAATTTCAGTCTCTGGTTTTATGCAGCACCCCAAGGCACCTTTCCCCATAAGCAAGCACTAGTTGGTTTTCTAAATTTGAGACCCTTTTCTATTTTGTAATTCAGTTCATGTGTAGTCAAGTTTACATTCCGTGTATTCGTGATATCTTATGATGTTTCTTTTTCTGTGTGACGTAGTTCACGTAGAATCACCGTACCTGCATCCACTCACTATGCCGCTATGGGCCTGATGACACAGATTTCATTGCTGAGTGATATTGCATTGTACGTACGTGCCACAAGTTCTTTATCCATTTTTTGCTTTCTGGGATATTTACCTGATACTGTAGACGAGCTTCTTGTGAACACAGCCGTCTCAAATATTGGGGTGGCTGTCTGTTTTTGATTTTAATTTCCGTAAGCTATAGGACCATAAGTGGAAGTGCCATAGGCTGTGTTGCTTTGTTTCTTTCGTGTTTCAGGAAACACCATACACTTCTCCAGGGTGGCTGCTGGCAATTTACATCCTGCCAATCAGCATAACAAGGCTCCCTGTTCTCCATATCCTGTCCTACCTTTCTGGATTTTACACTTTTTTCAGATGGCCCTTTTGCCAGGGGGGCAGTGAGACTTCATTGTAGTGCAGATTTCATTTACAGGCTTGCTTGGTTGGCCAAAAAGGGCGTATGCGTTTTTTCCTGAATATATTCAGGAAAAAACGCATACGCCCTTTTTGGCCAAGTGCATCATTGTCGACGTTCTGCCTCTTTTCCTATGCTTTCAGGGCAATTCCAGTCTACCCCCTGCAATCGTTTTCCTGAAATTCTGCCCCGCTTTCAACTCCCCTTCGCAGGCTTACTTCAATATATTTCTGGAGGATAGCTGTCATTTATAACTCTGCAGGTTTGTGAATTACAGTGCCCCTGAGCTCCTTTCTTCAACTCGCTTTCTTGTGAGCTGGGCACAAAACCGCAGGATTGCTTCAGGCCCTAATCTGTTTCCGGCAGGGCACGCTGAGCCTTTGGTTAATTCCTCTTCCTGGTGGGAAATGAGCGTTACATTTGCCCGTGCAGACACCTACAGCTAGTCTCTCATTGGTTCTCCCTATTCCTGTTCATTTTGCACAGAAATTGCAAGCTGTGCCAAAGAGGAGGTTAAAGGCACTGACTCTCCAAGCGGGGAGAGTGTTAGTAAAGCATCTGGAATGGTGAACCCGAGGACCAGGATACGAAAACTGAGATGCATTTTAAATCATTTCCCAATCACATGGTGGACGATACTCTTGGTTTCCCATGCATGTTTTAGCTGGAGGAAGAATCCCTTGAACCTGGAGAGTTGGGACCCATGGAATGGGTACCATGCAGTATGACTTCAAAGGGTCTGCATTTGCTCACCGAAACTCACCAATGCTATCAGCCTGAAGTGTCCAGCCTTATGTCTCAACCAGCTCTGGGTGTAGATGTGTTAAATCCCGGTTGCATCACATGCCCTGAGTGAATTATTTAAGAATTGCTCTCTATTTCACTGTCTTTATGATTTTTTTTTGAAATTTATTTTGATAATGGGATTTATCGGATTTTCACTGCTGCGTTTATGCCGCTGTACACACGCTTGATTCTCTTACGGAGACATATATATCCATGGGTTTTAAGATTCTTCCTAGTCAGGTATATTCCTAGGCGTTGAATATGTGGTGTTGGGTCCATTTCGTTGAGCAAGGAGTAGGTCTTGTCTATTACATATTTGGCTTATGGAAAGTTATCTGTGCTAATTTCAGTCTCTGGTTTTATGAAGCACCCCAACGCACCTTTCCCCATAAGCAAGCACTAGTTGGTTTTCTAAATTTGAGACCCTGTTCTGTTTTGTAATTCAGTTCATGTGTAGTCAAGTTTACATTCCGTGTATTAGTGATATCTTATGATGTTTCTTTTTCTGTGTGACGTAGTTCACGTAGAATCACCGTACCTGCATCCACTCACTATGCCGCTACGGGCCTGATGACACAGATTTCATTGCTGAGTGATATTGCATTGTACGTACGTGCCACAACTTCTTTATCCATATTTTGCATTCTGGGATATTTACCTGTTACTGTAGACGAGCTTCTTGTGAACACAGCCGTCCCAAATATTGGGGTGGCTGTCTGTTTTTGATTTTAATTTCCGTAAGCTATAGGACCATAAGTGGAAGTGCCATAGACTGTGTTGCTTTGTTTCTTATGTGTTTCAGGAAACACCATACACTTCTCCAGGCTGGCTGCTGGCAATTTACATCCTGCCAATCAGCATAACAAGGCTCCCTGTTCTCCATATCCTGTCCTACCTTTCTGGATTTTACACTTTTTTCAGATGGCCCTCTTGCCCGGGGGGCAGTGAGACTTCATTGTAGTGCAGATTTCCTTTACAGGCTTGCTTGGTTGGCCAAAAAGGGCGTATGCGTTTTTTCCTGAATATATTCAGGAAAAAACGCATACGCCCTTTTTGGCCAAGTGCATCATTGTCGACGTTCTGCCTCTTTTCCTATGCTTTCAGGGCAATTCCAGTCTACCCCCTGCAATCGTTTTCCTGAAATTCTGCCCCGCTTTCAAGTCCCCTTCGCAGGCTTACTTCAATATATTTTTGGAGGATAGCTGTCATTTATAACTCTGCAGGTTTGTGAATTACAGTGCCCCTGAGCTCCTTTCTTCAACTCGCTTTCTTGTGAACTGGGCACAAAACCGCAGGATTGCTTCAGGCCCTAATCTGTTTCGGGCAGGGCATGCTGAGCCTTTGGTAAATTCCTCTTCCTGGTGGGAAATGAGCGTTACATTTGCCCGTGCAGACACCTACAGCTAGTCTCTCATTGGTTCTCCCTATTCCTGTTCATCTTGCACAGAAATTGCAAGCTGTGCCAAACAGGAGGTTAAAGGCACTGACTCTCCAAGCAGGGAGACTGTTAGTAAATCATCTGGAATGGTGAACCCGAGGACCAGGATACGAAAACTGAGATGCATTTTAAATCATTTCCCCATAACACGGTGGACCATACTGTGGGTTTCACATGCATGTTTTAGCTGGAGGAAGAATCCCTTGAACCTGAAGAGTTGGGACCCATGGAATAGGTACCATACAGTATGACTTCAAAGGGTGTGCATTTGCTCACCTAAACTCACCAATGCTATCAGCCTGAAGTGTCCAGCCTTATGTCTCAACCAGCTCTGGGTGTAGATGTGGTCAATCCCGGTTGCATCACATGCCCTGAGTGAATTATTTAAGAATTGCTCTCTATTTCACTGTCTTTGTGTTTTGTTTTCGAAATTTATTTTGATAATGGGATTTATCGGATTTTCACTGCTGCCTTTCGGCCGCTGTACACACCCTTGATTCTCTTACGGAGACATATATATCCATGGGTTTTAAGATTCTTCCTAGTCAGGTATATTCCTAGGCGTTGAATATGTGGTGTTGGGTCCATTTCGTTGAGCAAGGAGTAGGTTTTGTCTATTACATATTGGGCTTATGGAAAGTTATCTGTGCTAATTTCAGTCTCTGGTTTTATGCAGCACCCCAAGGCACCTTTCCCCATAAGCAAGCACTAGTTGGTTTTCTAAATTTGAGACCCTTTTCTATTTTGTAATTCAGTTCATGTGTAGTCAAGTTTACATTCCGTGTATTCGTGATATCTTATGATGTTTCTTTTTCTGTGTGACGTAGTTCACGTAGAATCACCGTACCTGCATCCACTCACTATGCCGCTATGGGCCTGATGACACAGATTTCATTGCTGAGTGATATTGCATTGTACGTACGTGCCACAAGTTCTTTATCCATTTTTTGCTTTCTGGGATATTTACCTGATACTGTAGACGAGCTTCTTGTGAACACAGCCGTCTCAAATATTGGGGTGGCTGTCTGTTTTTGATTTTAATTTCCGTAAGCTATAGGACCATAAGTGGAAGTGCCATAGGCTGTGTTGCTTTGTTTCTTTCGTGTTTCAGGAAACACCATACACTTCTCCAGGGTGGCTGCTGGCAATTTACATCCTGCCAATCAGCATAACAAGGCTCCCTGTTCTCCATATCCTGTCCTACCTTTCTGGATTTTACACTTTTTTCAGATGGCCCTTTTGCCAGGGGGGCAGTGAGACTTCATTGTAGTGCAGATTTCATTTACAGGCTTGCTTGGTTGGCCAAAAAGGGCGTATGCGTTTTTTCCTGAATATATTCAGGAAAAAACGCATACGCCCTTTTTGGCCAAGTGCATCATTGTCGACGTTCTGCCTCTTTTCCTATGCTTTCAGGGCAATTCCAGTCTACCCCCTGCAATCGTTTTCCTGAAATTCTGCCCCGCTTTCAAGTCCCCTTCGCAGGCTTACTTCAATATATTTTTGGAGGAAAGCTGTCATTTATAACTCTGCAGGTTTGTGAATTACAGTGCCCCTGAGCTCCTTTCTTCAACTCGCTTTCTTGTGAGCTGGGCACAAAACCGCAGGATTGCTTCAGGCCCTAATCTGTTTCCAGCAGGGCACACTGAGCCTTTGTTTAATTCCTCTTCCTGGTGGGCAATGAGCGTTACATTTGCCCGTGCAGACACCTACAGCTAGTCTCTCATTGGTTCTCCCTATTCCTGTTCATTTTGCACAGAAATTGCAAGCTGTGCCAAAGAGGAGGTTAAAGGCACTGACTCTCCAAGCGGGGAGAGTGTTAGTAAAGCATCTGGAATGGTGAACCCGAGGACCAGGATACGAAAACTGAGATGCATTTTAAATCATTTCCCAATCACATGGTGGACGATACTCTTGGTTTCCCATGCATGTTTTAGCTGGAGGAAGAATCCCTTGAACCTGGAGAGTTGGGACCCATGGAATGGGTACCATGCAGTATGACTTCAAAGGGTCTGCATTTGCTCACCGAAACTCACCAATGCTATCAGCCTGAAGTGTCCAGCCTTATGTCTCAACCAGCTCTGGGTGTAGATGTGTTAAATCCCGGTTGCATCACATGCCCTGAGTGAATTATTTAAGAATTGCTCTCTATTTCACGGTCTTTATGATTTTTTTTTGAAATTTATTTTGATAATGGGATTTATCGGATTTTCACTGCTGCGTTTATGCCGCTGTACACACGCTTGATTCTCTTACGGAGACATATATATCCATGGGTTTTAAGATTCTTCCTAGTCAGGTATATTCCTAGGCGTTGAATATGTGGTGTTGGGTCCATTTCGTTGAGCAAGGAGTAGGTCTTGTCTATTACATATTTGGCTTATGGAAAGTTATCTGTGCTAATTTCAGTCTCTGGTTTTATGAAGCACCCCAACGCACCTTTCCCCATAAGCAAGCACTAGTTGGTTTTCTAAATTTGAGACCCTGTTCTGTTTTGTAATTCAGTTCATGTGTAGTCAAGTTTACATTCCGTGTATTAGTGATATCTTATGATGTTTCTTTTTCTGTGTGACGTAGTTCACGTAGAATCACCGTACCTGCATCCACTCACTATGCCGCTACGGGCCTGATGACACAGATTTCATTGCTGAGTGATATTGCATTGTACGTACGTGCCACAACTTCTTTATCCATATTTTGCTTTCTGGGATATTTACCTGTTACTGTAGACGAGCTTCTTGTGAACACAGCCGTCCCAAATATTGGGGTGGCTGTCTGTTTTTGATTTTAATTTCCTAAGCTATAGGACCATAAGTGGAAGTGCCATAGACTGTGTTGCTTTGTTTCTTATGTGTTTCAGGAAACACCATACACTTCTCCAGGCTGGCTGCTGGCAATTTACATCCTGCCAATCAGCATAACAAGGCTCCCTGTTCTCCATATCCTGTCCTACCTTTCTGGATTTTACACTTTTTTCAGATGGCCCTCTTGCCCGGGGGGCAGTGAGATTTCATTGTAGTGCAGATTTCCTTTACAGGCTTGCTTGGTTGGCCAAAAAGGGCGTATGCGTTTTTTCCTGAATATATTCAGGAAAAAACGCATACGCCCTTTTTGGCCAAGTGCATCATTGTCGACGTTCTGCCTCTTTTCCTATGCTTTCAGGGCAATTCCAGTCTACCCCCTGCAATCGTTTTCCTGAAATTCTGCCCCGCTTTCAAGTCCCCTTCGCAGGCTTACTTCAATATATTTTTGGAGGATAGCTGTCATTTATAACTCTGCAGGTTTGTGAATTACAGTGCCCCTGAGCTCCTTTCTTCAACTCGCTTTCTTGTGAACTGGGCACAAAACCGCAGGATTGCTTCAGGCCCTAATCTGTTTCGGGCAGGGCATGCTGAGCCTTTGGTAAATTCCTCTTCCTGGTGGGAAATGAGCGTTACATTTGCCCGTGCAGACACCTACAGCTAGTCTCTCATTGGTTCTCCCTATTCCTGATCATCTTGCACAGAAATTGCAAGCTGTGCCAAACAGGAGGTTAAAGGCACTGACTCTCCAAGCAGGGAGACTGTTAGTAAATCATCTGGAATGGTGAACCCGAGGACCAGGATACGAAAACTGAGATGCATTTTAAATCATTTCCCCATAACACGGTGGACCATACTGTGGGTTTCACATGCATGTTTTAGCTGGAGGAAGAATCCCTTGAACCTGAAGAGTTGGGACCCATGGAATAGGTACCATACAGTATGACTTCAAAGGGTGTGCATTTGCTCACCTAAACTCACCAATGCTATCAGCCTGAAGTGTCCAGCCTTATGTCTCAACCAGCTCTGGGTGTAGATGTGGTCAATCCCGGTTGCATCACATGCCCTGAGTGAATTATTTAAGAATTGCTCTCTATTTCACTGTCTTTGTGTTTTGTTTTCGAAATTTATTTTGATAATGGGATTTATCGGATTTTCACTGCTGCCTTTCGGCCGCTGTACACACCCTTGATTCTCTTACGGAGACATATATATCCATGGGTTTTAAGATTCTTCCTAGTCAGGTATATTCCTAGGCGTTGAATATGTGGTGTTGGGTCCATTTCGTTGAGCAAGGAGTAGGTCTTGTCTATTACATATTGGGCTTATGGAAAGTTATCTGTGCTAATTTCAGTCTCTGGTTTTATGCAGCACCCCAAGGCACCTTTCCCCATAAGCAAGCACTAGTTGGTTTTCTAAATTTGAGACCCTTTTCTATTTTGTAATTCAGTTCATGTGTAGTCAAGTTTACATTCCGTGTATTCGTGATATCTTATGATGTTTCTTTTTCTGTGTGACGTAGTTCACGTAGAATCACCGTACCTGCATCCACTCACTATGCCGCTATGGGCCTGATGACACAGATTTCATTGCTGAGTGATATTGCATTGTACGTACGTGCCACAAGTTCTTTATCCATTTTTTGCTTTCTGGGATATTTACCTGATACTGTAGACGAGCTTCTTGTGAACACAGCCGTCTCAAATATTGGGGTGGCTGTCTGTTTTTGATTTTAATTTCCGTAAGCTATAGGACCATAAGTGGAAGTGCCATAGGCTGTGTTGCTTTGTTTCTTTCGTGTTTCAGGAAACACCATACACTTCTCCAGGGTGGCTGCTGGCAATTTACATCCTGCCAATCAGCATAACAAGGCTCCCTGTTCTCCATATCCTGTCCTACCTTTCTGGATTTTACACTTTTTTCAGATGGCCCTTTTGCCAGGGGGGCAGTGAGACTTCATTGTAGTGCAGATTTCATTTACAGGCTTGCTTGGTTGGCCAAAAAGGGCGTATGCGTTTTTTCCTGAATATATTCAGGAAAAAACGCATACGCCCTTTTTGGCCAAGTGCATCATTGTCGACGTTCTGCCTCTTTTCCTATGCTTTCAGGGCAATTCCAGTCTACCCCCTGCAATCGTTTTCCTGAAATTCTGCCCCGCTTTCAAGTCCCCTTCGCAGGCTTACTTCAATATATTTTTGGAGGAAAGCTGTCATTTATAACTCTGCAGGTTTGTGAATTACAGTGCCCCTGAGCTCCTTTCTTCAACTCGCTTTCTTGTGAGCTGGGCACAAAACCGCAGGATTGCTTCAGGCCCTAATCTGTTTCCAGCAGGGCACACTGAGCCTTTGTTTAATTCCTCTTCCTGGTGGGCAATGAGCGTTACATTTGCCCGTGCAGACACCTACAGCTAGTCTCTCATTGGTTCTCCCTATTCCTGTTCATTTTGCACAGAAATTGCAAGCTGTGCCAAAGAGGAGGTTAAAGGCACTGACTCTCCAAGCGGGGAGAGTGTTAGTAAAGCATCTGGAATGGTGAACCCGAGGACCAGGATACGAAAACTGAGATGCATTTTAAATCATTTCCCAATCACATGGTGGACGATACTCTTGGTTTCCCATGCATGTTTTAGCTGGAGGAAGAATCCCTTGAACCTGGAGAGTTGGGACCCATGGAATGGGTACCATGCAGTATGACTTCAAAGGGTCTGCATTTGCTCACCGAAACTCACCAATGCTATCAGCCTGAAGTGTCCAGCCTTATATCTCAACCAGCTCTGGGTGTAGATGTGTTAAATCCCGGTTGCATCACATGCCCTGAGTGAATTATTTAAGAATTGCTCTCTATTTCACTGTCTTTGTGTTTTGTTTTCGAAATTTATTTTGATAATGGGATTTATCGGATTTTCACTGCTGCGTTTATTCCGCTGTACACACGCTTGATTCTCTTACGGAGACATATATATCCATGGGTTTTAAGATTCTTCCTAGTCAGGTATATTCCTAGGCGTTGAATATGTGGTGTTGGGTCCATTTCGTTGAGCAAGGAGTAGGTCTTGTCTATTACATATTTGGCTTATGGAAAGTTATCTGTGCTAATTTCAGTCTCTGGTTTTATGAAGCACCCCAACGCACCTTTCCCCATAAGCAAGCACTAGTTGGTTTTCTAAATTTGAGACCCTGTTCTGTTTTGTAATTCAGTTCATGTGTAGTCAAGTTTACATTCCGTGTATTAGTGATATCTTATGATGTTTCTTTTTCTGTGTGACGTAGTTCACGTAGAATCACCGTACCTGCATCCACTCACTATGCCGCTACGGGCCTGATGACATAGATTTCATTGCTGAGTGATATTGCATTGTACGTACGTGCCACAACTTCTTTATCCATTTTTTGCTTTCTGGGATATTTACCTGATACTGTAGACGAGCTTCTTGTGAACACAGCCGTCCCAAATATTGGGGTGGCTGTCTGTTTTTGATTTTAATTTCCGTAAGCTATAGGACCATAAGTGGAAGTGCCATAGGCTGTGTTGCTTTGTTTCTTACGTGTTTCAGGAAACACCATACACTTCTCCAGGGTGGCTGCTGGCAATTTACATCCTGCCAATCAGCATAACAAGGCTCCCTGTTCTCCATATCCTGTCCTACCTTTCTGGATTTTACACTTTTTTCAGATGGCCCTTTTGCCCGGTGGGCAGTGAGACTTCAATTTTTTGCAGATTTCCTTTACAGGCTTGCTTGGTTTGCCAAAAAGGGCGTATGCGTTTTTTCCTGAATATATTCAGGAAAAAACGCATACACCATTTTTGGCCAAGTGCATCATTGTCGACGTTGTGCCTCTTTTCCTATGCTTTCAGTGCAATTCCAGTCTACCCCCTGCAATCGTTTTCCTGAAATTATGCCCCGCTTTCAAGTCCCCTTCGCAGGCTTACTTCAATATATTTTTGGAGGATAGCTGTCAATTATAACTCTGCAGCTTTGTGAATTACAGTGCCCCTGAGCTCCGTTCTTCAACTCGCTTTCTTTTGAGCTGGGCACAAAACCGCAGGATTGCTTCAGGCCCTAATCTGTTTCCAGCAGGGCACACTGAGCCTTTGTTTAATTCCTCTTCCTGGTGGGCAATGAGGGTTACATTTGCCCGTGCAGACACCTAGAGGTAGTTTCTCATTGGTTCTCCCTATTCCTGTTCATCTTGCACAGAAATTGCAAGCAGTGCCAAACAGGAGGTTAAAGGCACTGACTCTCCAAGCGGGGAGACTGTTAGTAAAGCATCTGGAATGGTGAACCCGAGGACCAGGATACGAAAACTGAGATTCATTTTAAATCGTTTCCCAATCACACGGTGGACGATACTCTGGGTTTCCCATGCATGTTTTAGCTGGAGGAAGAATCCCTTGAACCTGGAGAGTTCGGACCCATGGAATGGGTACCATGCAGTATGACTTCAAAGGGTCTGCATTTGCTCACCGAAACTCACCAATGTTATCAGCCTGAAGTGTCCAGCCTTATGTCTCAACCAGCTCTGGGTGTAGATGTGGTCAATCCCGGTTGCATCACATGCCCTGAGTGAATTATTTAAGAATTGCTCTCTATTTCACTGTCTTTGTGTTTTGTTTTTGAAATTTATTTTGAAAGTGCGATTTATCGGATTTTCACTGCTGCGTTTATGCCGCTGTACACACGCTTGATTCTCTTACGGAGACATATAAATCCATGGGTTTTAAGATTCTTCCTAGTCAGGTATATTCCTAGGCGTTGAATATGTGGTGTTGAGTCCATTTCGTTGAGCAAGGAGTAGGTCTTGTCTATTACATATTTGGCTTATGGAATGTTATCTGTGCTAATTTCAGTCTCTGGTTTTATGCAGCACCCCAACGCACCTTTCCCCATAAGCAAGCACTAGTTGGTTTTCTAAATTTGAGACCCTGTTCTGTTTTGTAATTCAGTTCATGTGTAGTCAAGTTTACATTCCGTGTATTAGTGATATCTTATGATGTTTCTTTTTCTGTGTGACGTAGTTCACGTAGAATCACCGTACCTGCATCCACTCACTATGCCGCTACGGGCCTGATGACACAGATTTCATTGCTGAGTGATATTGCATTGTACGTACGTGCCACAACTTCTTTATCCATTTTTTGCTTTCTGGGATATTTACCTGATACTGTAGACGAGCTTCTTGTGAACACAGCCGTCCCAAATATTGGGGTGGCTGTCTGTTTTTGATTTTAATTTCCGTAAGCTATAGGACCATAAGTGGAAGTGCCATAGGCTGTGTTGCTTTGTTTCTTACGTGTTTCAGGAAACACCATACACTTCTCCAGGGTGGCTGCTGGCAATTTACATCCTGCCAATCAGCATAACAAGGCTCCCTGTTCTCCATATCCTGTCCTACCTTTCTGGATTTTACACTTTTTTCAGATGGCCCTCTTGCCCGGTGGGCAGTGAGACTTCATTTTTTTGCAGATTTCCTTTACAGGCTTGCTTGGTTTGCCAAAAAGGGCGTATGCGTTTTTTCCTGAATATATTCAGGAAAAAACGCATACACCATTTTTGGCCAAGTGCATCATTGTCGACGTTGTGCCTCTTTTCCTATGCTTTCAGTGCAATTCCAGTCTACCCCCTGCAATCGTTTTCCTGAAATTCTGCCCCGCTTTCAAGTCCCCTTCGCAGGCTTACTTTAATATATTTTTGGAGGATAGCTGTCAATTATAACTCTGCAGCTTTGTGAATTACAGTGCCCCTGAGCTCCGTTCTTCAACTCGCTTTCTTTTGAGCTGGGCACAAAACCGCAGGATTGCTTCAGGCCCTAATCTGTTTCCAGCAGGGCACACTGAGCCTTTGTTTAATTCCTCTTCCTGGTGGGCAATGAGGGTTACATTTGCCCGTGCAGACACCTAGAGGTAGTTTCTCATTGGTTCTCCCTATTCCTGTTCATCTTGCACAGAAATTGCAAGCAGTGCCAAACAGGAGGTTAAAGGCACTGACTCTCCAAGCGGGGAGACTGTTAGTAAAGCATCTGGAATGGTGAACCCGAGGACCAGGATACGAAAACTGAGATGCATTTTAAATCGTTTCCCAATCACACGGTGGACGATACTCTGGGTTTCCCATGCATGTTTTAGCTGGAGGAAGAATCCCTTGAACCTGGAGAGTTGGGACCCATGGAATGGGTACCATGCAGTATGACTTCAAAGGGTCTGCATTTGCTCACCGAAACTCACCAATGTTATCAGCCTGAAGTGTCCAGCCTTATGTCACAACCAGCTCTGGGTGTAGATGTGGTCAATCCCGGTTGCATCACATGCCCTGAGTGAATTATTTAAGAATTGCTCTCTATTTCACTGTCTTTGTGTTTTGTTTTTGAAATTTATTTTGAAAGTGCGATTTATCGGATTTTCACTGCTGCGTTTATGCCGCTGTACACACGCTTGATTCTCTTACGGAGACATATAAATCCATGGGTTTTAAGATTCTTCCTAGTCAGGTATATTCCTAGGCGTTGAATATGTGGTGTTGAGTCCATTTCGTTGAGCAAGGAGTAGGTCTTGTCTATTACATATTTGGCTTATGGAATGTTATCTGTGCTAATTTCAGTCTCTGGTTTTATGCAGCACCCCAAGGCACCTTTCCCCATAAGCAAGCACTAGTTGGTTTTCTAAATTTGAGACCCTGTTCTGTTTTGTAATTCAGTTCATGTGTAGTCAAGTTTACATTCCGTGTATTCGTGATATCTTATGATGTTTCTTTTTCTGTGTGACGTAGTTCACGTAGAATCACCGTACCTGCATCCACTCACTATGCCGCTATGGGCCTGATGACACAGATTTCATTGCTGAGTAATATTGCATTGTACGTACGTGCCACAAGTTCTTTATCCATTTTTTGCTTTCTGGGATATTTACCTGATACTGTAGACGAGCTTCTTGTGAACACAGCCGTCTCAAATATTGGGGTGGCTGTCTGTTTTTGATTTTAATTTCCGTAAGCTATAGGACCATAAGTGGAAGTGCCATAGGCTGTGTTGCTTTGTTTCTTTCGTGTTTCAGGAAACACCATACACTTCTCCAGGGTGGCTGCTGGCAATTTACATCCTGCCAATCAGCATAACAAGGCTCCCTCTTCTCCATATCCTGTCCTACCTTTCTGGATTTTACACTTTTTTCAGATGGCCCTTTTGCCTGGGGGGCAGTGAGACTTCATTGTAGTGCAGATTTCATTTACAGGCTTGCTTGGTTGGCCAAAAAGGGCGTATGCGTTTTTTCCTGAATATATTCAGGAAAAAACGCATACGCCCTTTTTGGCCAAGTGCATCATTGTCGACGTTCTGCCTCTTTTCCTATGCTTTCAGGGCAATTCCAGTTTACCCCCTGCAATCGTTTTACTGAAATTCTGCCCCGCTTTCAACTCCCCTTCGCAGGCTTACTTCAATATATTTTTGGAGGATAGCTGTCATTTATAACTCTGCAGGTTTGTGAATTACAGTGCCCCTGAGCTCCTTTCTTCAACTCGCTTTCTTGTGAGCTGGGCACAAAACCGCAGGATTGCTTCAGGCCCTAATCTGTTTCCGGCAGGGCACGCTGAGCCTTTGGTTAATTCCTCTTCCTGGTGGGCAATGAGCGTTACATTTGCCCGTGCAGACACCTACAGCTAGTCTCTCATTGGTTCTCCCTATTCCTGTTCATTTTGCACAGAAATTGCAAGCTGTGCCAAAGAGGAGGTTAAAGGCACTGACTCTCAAAGCGGGGAGAGTGTTAATAAAGCATCTGGAATGGTGAACCCGAGGACCAGGATACGAAAACTGAGATGCATTTTAAATCATTTCCCAATCACATGGTGGACGATACTCTTGGTTTCCCATGCATGTTTTAGCTGGAGGAAGAATCCCTTGAACCTGGAGAGTTGGGACCCATGGAATGGGTACCATGCAGTATGACTTCAAAGGGTCTGCATTTGCTCACCGAAACTCACCAATGCTATCAGCCTGAAGTGTCCAGCCTTATGTCTCAACCAGCTCTGGGTGTAGATGTGTTAAATCCCGGTTGCATCACATGCCCTGAGTGAATTATTTAAGAATTGCTCTCTATTTCACTGTCTTTATGATTTTTTTTTGAAATTTATTTTGATAATGGGATTTATCGGATTTTCACTGCTGCGTTTATGCCGCTGTACACACGCTTGATTCTCTTACGGAGACATATATATCCATGGGTTTTAAGATTCTTCCTAGTCAGGTATATTCCTAGGCGTTGAATATGTGGTGTTGGGTCCATTTCGTTGAGCAAGGAGTAGGTCTTGTCTATTACATATTTGGCTTATGGAAAGTTATCTGTGCTAATTTCAGTCTCTGGTTTTATGAAGCACCCCAACGCACCTTTCCCCATAAGCAAGCACTAGTTGGTTTTCTAAATTTGAGACCCTGTTCTGTTTTGTAATTCAGTTCATGTGTAGTCAAGTTTACATTCCGTGTATTAGTGATATCTTATGATGTTTCTTTTTCTGTGTGACGTAGTTCACGTAGAATCACCGTACCTGCATCCACTCACTATGCCGCTACGTGCCTGATGACACAGATTTCATTGCTGAGTGATACTGCATTGCACGTACGTGCCACAACTTCTTTATCCATTTTTTGCTTTCTGGGATATTTACCTGATACTGTAGACGAGCTTTTGTGAACACAGCCGTCCCAAATATTGGGGTGGCTGTCTGTTTTTGATTTTAATTTCCGTAAGCTATAGGACCATAAGTGGAAGTGCCATAGACTGTGTTGCTTTGTTTCTTATGTGTTTCAGGAAACACCATACACTTCTCCAGGCTGGCTGCTGGCAATTTACATCCTGCCAATCAGCATAACAAGGCTCCCTGTTCTCCATATCCTGTCCTACCTTTCTGGATTTTACACTTTTTTCAGATGGCCCTCTTGCCCGGGGGGCAGTGAGACTTCATTGTAGTGCAGATTTCCTTTACAGGCTTGCTTGGTTGGCCTAAAAGGGCGTATGCGTTTTTTCCTGAATATATTCAGGAAAAAACGCATACGCCCTTTTTGGCCAAGTGCATCATTGTCGACGTTCTGCCTCTTTTCCTATGCTTTCAGGGCAATTCCAGTCTACCCCCTGCAATCGTTTTCCTGAAATTCTGCCCCGCTTTCAAGTCCCCTTCGCAGGCTTACTTCAATATATTTTTGGAGGATAGCTGTCATTTATAACTCTGCAGGTTTGTGAATTACAGTGCCCCTGAGCTCCTTTCTTCAACTCGCTTTCTTGTGAACTGGGCACAAAACCGCAGGATTGCTTCAGGCCCTAATCTGTTTCGGGCAGGGCATGCTGAGCCTTTGGTAAATTCCTCTTCCTGGTGGGAAATGAGCGTTACATTTGCCCGTGCAGACACCTACAGCTAGTCTCTCATTGGTTCTCCCTATTCCTGTTCATCTTGCACAGAAATTGCAAGCTGTGCCAAACAGGAGGTTAAAGGCACTGACTCTCCAAGCAGGGAGACTGTTAGTAAATCATCTGGAATGGTGAACCCGAGGACCAGGATACGAAAACTGAGATGCATTTTAAATCATTTCCCCATAACACGGTGGACCATACTGTGGGTTTCACATGCATGTTTTAGCTGGAGGAAGAATCCCTTGAACCTGAAGAGTTGGGACCCATGGAATAGGTACCATACAGTATGACTTCAAAGGGTGTGCATTTGCTCACCGAAACTCACCAATGCTATCAGCCTGAAGTGTCCAGCCTTATGTCTCAACCAGCTCTGGGTGTAGATGTGGTCAATCCCGGTTGCATCACATGCCCTGAGTGAATTATTTAAGAATTGCTCTCTATTTCACTGTCTTTGTGTTTTGTTTTCGAAATTTATTTTGATAATGGGATTTATCGGATTTTCACTGCTGCCTTTCGGCCGCTGTACACACCCTTGATTCTCTTACGGAGACATATATATCCATGGGTTTTAAGATTCTTCCTAGTCAGGTATATTCCTAGGCGTTGAATATGTGGTGTTGGGTCCATTTCGTTGAGCAAGGAGTAGGTCTTGTCTATTACATATTGGGCTTATGGAAAGTTATCTGTGCTAATTTCAGTCTCTGGTTTTATGCAGCACCCCAAGGCACCTTTCCCCATAAGCAAGCACTAGTTGGTTTTCTAAATTTGAGACCCTTTTCTATTTTGTAATTCAGTTCATGTGTAGTCAAGTTTACATTCCGTGTATTCGTGATATCTTATGATGTTTCTTTTTCTGTGTGACGTAGTTCACGTAGAATCACCGTACCTGCATCCACTCACTATGCCGCTATGGGCCTGATGACACAGATTTCATTGCTGAGTGATATTGCATTGTACGTACGTGCCACAAGTTCTTTATCCATTTTTTGCTTTCTGGGATATTTACCTGATACTGTAGACGAGCTTCTTGTGAACACAGCCGTCTCAAATATTGGGGTGGCTGTCTGTTTTTGATTTTAATTTCCGTAAGCTATAGGACCATAAGTGGAAGTGCCATAGGCTGTGTTGCTTTGTTTCTTTCGTGTTTCAGGAAACACCATACACTTCTCCAGGGTGGCTGCTGGCAATTTACATCCTGCCAATCAGCATAACAAGGCTCCCTCTTCTCCATATCCTGTCCTACCTTTCTGGATTTTACACTTTTTTCAGATGGCCCTTTTGCCAGGGGGGCAGTGAGACTTCATTGTAGTGCAGATTTCCTTTACAGGCTTGCTTGGTTGGCCAAAAAGGGCGTATGCGTTTTTTCCTGAATATATTCAGGAAAAAACGCATACGCCCTTTTTGGCCAAGTGCATCATTGTCGACGTTCTGCCTCTTTTCCTATGCTTTCAGGGCAATTCCAGTCTACCCCCTGCAATCGTTTTCCTGAAATTCTGCCCCGCTTTCAACTCCCCTTCGCAGGCTTACTTCAATATATTTTTGGAGGATAGCTGTCATTTATAACTCTGCAGGTTTGTGAATTACAGTGCCCCTGAGCTCCTTTCTTCAACTCGCTTTCTTGTGAGCTGGGCACAAAACCGCAGGATTGCTTCAGGCCCTAATCTGTTTCCGGCAGGGCACGCTGAGCCTTTGGTTAATTCCTCTTCCTGGTGGGCAATGAGCGTTACATTTGCCCGTGCAGACACCTACAGCTAGTCTCTCATTGGTTCTCCCTATTCCTGTTCATTTTGCACAGAAATTGCAAGCTGTGCCAAAGAGGAGGTTAAAGGCACTGACTCTCCAAGCGGGGAGAGTGTTAGTAAAGCATCTGGAATGGTGAACCCGAGGACCAGGATACGAAAACTGAGATGCATTTTAAATCATTTCCCAATCACATGGTGGACGATACTCTTGGTTTCCCATGCATGTTTTAGCTGGAGGAAGAATCCCTTGAACCTGGAGAGTTGGGACCCATGGAATGGGTACCATGCAGTATGACTTCAAAGGGTCTGCATTTGCTCACCGAAACTCACCAATGCTATCAGCCTGAAGTGTCCAGCCTTATGTCTCAACCAGCTCTGGGTGTAGATGTGTTAAATCCCGGTTGCATCACATGCCCTGAGTGAATTATTTAAGAATTGCTCTCTATTTCACTGTCTTTATGATTTTTTTTTGAAATTTATTTTGATAATGGGATTTATCGGATTTTCACTGCTGCGTTTATGCCGCTGTACACACGCTTGATTCTCTTACGGAGACATATATATCCATGGGTTTTAAGATTCTTCCTAGTCAGGTATATTCCTAGGCGTTGAATATGTGGTGTTGGGTCCATTTCGTTGAGCAAGGAGTAGGTCTTGTCTATTACATATTTGGCTTATGGAAAGTTATCTGTGCTAATTTCAGTCTCTGGTTTTATGAAGCACCCCAACGCACCTTTCCCCATAAGCAAGCACTAGTTGGTTTTCTAAATTTGAGACCCTGTTCTGTTTTGTAATTCAGTTCATGTGTAGTCAAGTTTACATTCCGTGTATTAGTGATATCTTATGATGTTTCTTTTTCTGTGTGACGTAGTTCACGTAGAATCACCGTACCTGCATCCACTCACTATGCCGCTACGGGCCTGATGACACAGATTTCATTGCTGAGTGATATTGCATTGTACGTACGTGCCACAACTTCTTTATCCATATTTTGCTTTCTGGGATATTTACCTGTTACTGTAGACGAGCTTCTTGTGAACACAGCCGTCCCAAATATTGGGGTGGCTGTCTGTTTTTGATTTTAATTTCCGTAAGCTATAGGACCATAAGTGGAAGTGCCATAGACTGTGTTGCTTTGTTTCTTATGTGTTTCAGGAAACACCATACACTTCTCCAGGCTGGCTGCTGGCAATTTACATCCTGCCAATCAGCATAACAAGGCTCCCTGTTCTCCATATCCTGTCCTACCTTTCTGGATTTTACACTTTTTTCAGATGGCCCTCTTGCCCGGGGGGCAGTGAGACTTCATTGTAGTGCAGATTTCCTTTACAGGCTTGCTTGGTTGGCCAAAAAGGGCGTATGCGTTTTTTCCTGAATATATTCAGGAAAAAACGCATACGCCCTTTTTGGCCAAGTGCATCATTGTCGACGTTCTGCCTCTTTTCCTATGCTTTCAGGGCAATTCCAGTCTACCCCCTGCAATCGTTTTCCTGAAATTCTGCCCCGCTTTCAAGTCCCCTTCGCAGGCTTACTTCAATATATTTTTGGAGGATAGCTGTCATTTATAACTCTGCAGGTTTGTGAATTACAGTGCCCCTGAGCTCCTTTCTTCAACTCGCTTTCTTGTGAACTGGGCACAAAACCGCAGGATTGCTTCAGGCCCTAATCTGTTTCGGGCAGGGCATGCTGAGCCTTTGGTAAATTCCTCTTCCTGGTGGGAAATGAGCGTTACATTTGCCCGTGCAGACACCTACAGCTAGTCTCTCATTGGTTCTCCCTATTCCTGTTCATCTTGCACAGAAATTGCAAGCTGTGCCAAACAGGAGGTTAAAGGCACTGACTCTCCAAGCGGGGAGAGTGTTAGTAAATCATCTGGAATGGTGAACCCGAGGACCAGGATACGAAAACTGAGATGCATTTTAAATCATTTCCCCATAACACGGTGGACCATACTGTGGGTTTCACATGCATGTTTTAGCTGGAGGAAGAATCCCTTGAACCTGAAGAGTTGGGACCCATGGAATAGGTACCATACAGTATGACTTCAAAGGGTGTGCATTTGCTCACCTAAACTCACCAATGCTATCAGCCTGAAGTGTCCAGCCTTATGTCTCAACCAGCTCTGGGTGTAGATGTGGTCAATCCCGGTTGCATCACATGCCCTGAGTGAATTATTTAAGAATTGCTCTCTATTTCACTGTCTTTGTGTTTTGTTTTCGAAATTTATTTTGATAATGGGATTTATCGGATTTTCACTGCTGCCTTTCGGCCGCTGTACACACCCTTGATTCTCTTATGGAGACATATATATCCATGGGTTTTAAGATTCTTCCTAGTCAGGTATATTCCTAGGCGTTGAATATGTGGTGTTGGGTCCATTTCGTTGAGCAAGGAGTAGGTCTTGTCTATTACATATTGGGCTTATGGAAAGTTATCTGTGCTAATTTCAGTCTCTGGTTTTATGCAGCACCCCAAGGCACCTTTCCCCATAAGCAAGCACTAGTTGGTTTTCTAAATTTGAGACCCTTTTCTATTTTGTAATTCAGTTCATGTGTAGTCAAGTTTACATTCCGTGTATTCGTGATATCTTATGATGTTTCTTTTTCTGCGTGACGTAGTTCACGTAGAATCACCGTACCTGCATCCACTCACTATGCCGCTATGGGCCTGATGACACAGATTTCATTGCTGAGTGATATTGCATTGTACGTACGTGCCACAACTTCTTTATCCATTTTTTGCTTTCTGGGATATTTACCTGATACTGTAGACGAGCTTCTTGTGAACACAGCCGTCTCAAATATTGGGGTGGCTGTCTGTTTTTGATTTTAATTTCCGTAAGCTATAGGACCATAAGTGGAAGTGCCATAGACTGTGTTGCTTTGTTTCTTTCGTGTTTCAGGAAACACCATACACTTCTCCAGGGTGGCTGCTGGCAATTTACATCCTGCCAATCAGCATAACAAGGCTCCCTGTTCTCCATATCCTGTCCTACCTTTCTGGATTTTACACTTTTTTCAGATGGCCCTTTTGCCAGGGGGGCAGTGAGACTTCATTGTAGTGCAGATTTCATTTACAGGCTTGCTTGGTTGGCCAAAAAGGGCGTATGCGTTTTTTCCTGAATATATTCAGGAAAAAACGCATACGCCCTTTTTGGCCAAGTGCATCATTGTCGACGTTCTGCCTCTTTTCCTATGCTTTCAGGGCAATTCCAGTCTACCCCCTGCAATCGTTTTCCTGAAATTCTGCCCCGCTTTCAACTCCCCTTCGCAGGCTTACTTCAATATATTTTTGGAGGATAGCTGTCATTTATAACTCTGCAGGTTTGTGAATTACAGTGCCCCTGAGCTCCTTTCTTCAACTCGCTTTCTTGTGAGCTGGGCACAAAACCGCAGGATTGCTTCAGGCCCTAATCTGTTTCCAGCAGGGCACGCTGAGCCTTTGGTTAATTCCTCTTCCTGGTGGGCAATGAGCGTTACATTTGCCCGTGCAGACACCTACAGCTAGTCTCTCATTGGTTCTCCCTATTCCTGTTCATTTTGCACAGAAATTGCAAGCTGTGCCAAAGAGGAGGTTAAAGGAACTGACTCTCCAAGCGGGGAGAGTGTTAGTAAAGCATCTGGAATGGTGAACCCGAGGACCAGGATACGAAAACTGAGATGCATTTTAAATCATTTCCCAATCACATGGTGGACGATACTCTTGGTTTCCCATGCATGTTTTAGCTGGAGGAAGAATCCCTTGAACCTGGAGAGTTGGGACCCATGGAATGGGTACCATGCAGTATGACTTCAAAGGGTCTGCATTTGCTCACCGAAACTCACCAATGCTATCAGCCTGAAGTGTCCAGCCTTATGTCTCAACCAGCTCTGGGTGTAGATGTGTTAAATCCCGGTTGCATCACATGCCCTGAGTGAATTATTTAAGAATTGCTCTCTATTTCACTGTCTTTATGATTTTTTTTTGAAATTTATTTTGATAATGGGATTTATCGGATTTTCACTGCTGCGTTTATGCCGCTGTACACACGCTTGATTCTCTTACGGAGACATATATATCCATGGGTTTTAAGATTCTTCCTAGTCAGGTATATTCCTAGGCGTTGAATATGTGGTGTTGGGTCCATTTCGTTGAGCAAGGAGTAGGTCTTGTCTATTACATATTTGGCTTATGGAAAGTTATCTGTGCTAATTTCAGTCTCTGGTTTTATGAAGCACCCCAACGCACCTTTCCCCATAAGCAAGCACTAGTTGGTTTTCTAAATTTGAGACCCTGTTCTGTTTTGTAATTCAGTTCATGTGTAGTCAAGTTTACATTCCGTGTATTAGTGATATCTTATGATGTTTCTTTTTCTGTGTGACGTAGTTCACGTAGAATCACCGTACCTGCATCCACTCACTATGCCGCTACGGGCCTGATGACACAGATTTCATTGCTGAGTGATATTGCATTGTACGTACGTGCCACAACTTCTTTATCCATATTTTGCTTTCTGGGATATTTACCTGTTACTGTAGACGAGCTTCTTGTGAACACAGCCGTCCCAAATATTGGGGTGGCTGTCTGTTTTTGATTTTAATTTCCGTAAGCTATAGGACCATAAGTGGAAGTGCCATAGACTGTGTTGCTTTGTTTCTTATGTGTTTCAGGAAACACCATACACTTCTCCAGGCTGGCTGCTGGCAATTTACATCCTGCCAATCAGCATAACAAGGCTCCCTGTTCTCCATATCCTGTCCTACCTTTCTGGATTTTACACTTTTTTCAGATGGCCCTCTTGCCCGGGGGGCAGTGAGACTTCATTGTAGTGCAGATTTCCTTTACAGGCTTGCTTGGTTGGCCAAAAAGGGCGTATGCGTTTTTTCCTGAATATATTCAGGAAAAAACGCATACGCCCTTTTTGGCCAAGTGCATCATTGTCGACGTTCTGCCTCTTTTCCTATGCTTTCAGGGCAATTCCAGTCTACCCCCTGCAATCGTTTTCCTGAAATTCTGCCCCGCTTTCAAGTCCCCTTCGCAGGCTTACTTCAATATATTTTTGGAGGATAGCTGTCATTTATAACTCTGCAGGTTTGTGAATTACAGTGCCCCTGAGCTCCTTTCTTCAACTCGCTTTCTTGTGAACTGGGCACAAAACCGCAGGATTGCTTCAGGCCCTAATCTGTTTCGGGCAGGGCATGCTGAGCCTTTGGTAAATTCCTCTTCCTGGTGGGAAATGAGCGTTACATTTGCCCGTGCAGACACCTACAGCTAGTCTCTCATTGGTTCTCCCTATTCCTGTTCATCTTGCACAGAAATTGCAAGCTGTGCCAAACAGGAGGTTAAAGGCACTGACTCTCCAAGCAGGGAGACTGTTAGTAAATCATCTGGAATGGTGATCCCGAGGACCAGGATACGAAAACTGAGATGCATTTTAAATCATTTCCCCATAACACGGTGGACCATACTGTGGGTTTCACATGCATGTTTTAGCTGGAGGAAGAATTCCTTGAACCTGAAGAGTTGGGACCCATGGAATAGGTACCATACAGTATGACTTCAAAGGGTGTGCATTTGCTCACCTAAACTCACCAATGCTATCAGCCTGAAGTGTCCAGCCTTATGTCTCAACCAGCTCTGGGTGTAGATGTGGTCAATCCCGGTTGCATCACATGCCCTGAGTGAATTATTTAAGAATTGCTCCCTATTTCACTGTCTTTGTGTTTTGTTTTCGAAATTTATTTTGATAATGGGATTTATCGGATTTTCACTGCTGCCTTTCGGCCGCTGTACACACCCTTGATTCTCTTACGGAGACATATATATCCATGGGTTTTAAGATTCTTCCTAGTCAGGTATATTCCTAGGCGTTGAATATGTGGTGTTGGGTCCATTTCGTTGAGCAAGTAGTAGGTCTTGTCTATTACATATTGGGCTTATGGAAAGTTATCTGTGCTAATTTCAGTCTCTGGTTTTATGCAGCACCCCAAGGCACCTTTCCCCATAAGCAAGCACTAGTTGGTTTTCTAAATTTGAGACCCTTTTCTATTTTGTAATTCAGTTCATGTGTAGTCAAGTTTACATTCCGTGTATTCGTGATATCTTATGATGTTTCTTTTTCTGTGTGACGTAGTTCACGTAGAATCACCGTACCTGCATCCACTCACTATGCCGCTATGGGCCTGATGACACAGATTTCATTGCTGAGTGATATTGCATTGTACGTACGTGCCACAAGTTCTTTATCCATTTTTTGCTTTCTGGGATATTTACCTGATACTGTAGACGAGCTTCTTGTGAACACAGCCGTCTCAAATATTGGGGTGGCTGTCTGTTTTTGATTTTAATTTCCGTAAGCTATAGGACCATAAGTGGAAGTGCCATAGGCTGTGTTGCTTTGTTTCTTTCGTGTTTCAGGAAACACCATACACTTCTCCAGGGTGGCTGCTGGCAATTTACATCCTGCCAATCAGCATAACAAGGCTCCCTGTTCTCCATATCCTGTCCTACCTTTCTGGATTTTACACTTTTTTCAGATGGCCCTTTTGCCAGGGGGGCAGTGAGAATTCATTGTAGTGCAGATTTCATTTACAGGCTTGCTTGGTTGGCCAAAAAGGGCGTATGCGTTTTTTCCTGAATATATTCAGGAAAAAACGCATACGCCCTTTTTGGCCAAGTGCATCATTGTCGACGTTCTGCCTCTTTTCCTATGCTTTCAGGGCAATTCCAGTCTACCCCCTGCAATCGTTTTCCTGAAATTCTGCCCCGCTTTCAAGTCCCCTTCGCAGGCTTACTTCAATATATTTTTGGAGGAAAGCTGTCATTTATAACTCTGCAGGTTTGTGAATTACAGTGCCCCTGAGCTCCTTTCTTCAACTCGCTTTCTTGTGAGCTGGGCACAAAACCGCAGGATTGCTTCAGGCCCTAATCTGTTTCCAGCAGGGCACACTGAGCCTTTGTTTAATTCCTCTTCCTGGTGGGCAATGAGCGTTACATTTGCCCGTGCAGACACTTACAGATAGTCTCTCATTGGTTCTCCCTATTCCTGTTCATTTTGCACAGAAATTGCAAGCTGTGCCAAAGAGGAGGTTAAAGGCACTGACTCTCCAAGCGGGGAGAGTGTTAGTAAAGCATCTGGAATGGTGAACCCGAGGACCAGGATACGAAAACTGAGATGCATTTTAAATCATTTCCCAATCACATGGTGGACGATACTCTTGGTTTCCCATGCATGTTTTAGCTGGAGGAAGAATCCCTTGAGCCTGGAGAGTTGGGACCCATGGAATGGGTACCATGCAGTATGACTTCAAAGGGTCTGCATTTGCTCACCGAAACTCACCAATGCTATCAGCCTGAAGTGTCCAGCCTTATGTCTCAACCAGCTCTGGGTGTAGATGTGTTAAATCCCGGTTGCATCACATGCCCTGAGTGAATTATTTAAGAATTGCTCTCTATTTCACTGTCTTTATGATTTTTTTTGAAATTTATTTTGATAATGGGATTTATCGGATTTTCACTGCTGCGTTTATGCCGCTGTACACACGCTTGATTCTCTTACGGAGACATATATATCCATGGGTTTTAAGATTCTTCCTAGTCAGGTATATTCCTAGGCGTTGAATATGTGGTGTTGGGTCCATTTCGTTGAGCAAGGAGTAGGTCTTGTCTATTACATATTTGGCTTATGGAAAGTTATCTGTGCTAATTTCAGTCTCTGGTTTTATGAAGCACCCCAACGCACCTTTCCCCATAAGCAAGCACTAGTTGGTTTTCTAAATTTGAGACCCTGTTCTGTTTTGTAATTCAGTTCATGTGTAGTCAAGTTTACATTCCGTGTATTAGTGATATCTTATGATGTTTCTTTTTCTGTGTGACGTAGTTCACGTAGAATCACCGTACCTGCATCCACTCACTATGCCGCTACGGGCCTGATGACACAGATTTCATTGCTGAGTGATATTGCATTGTACGTACGTGCCACAACTTCTTTATCCATATTTTGCTTTCTGGGATATTTACCTGTTACTGTAGACGAGCTTCTTGTGAACACAGCCGTCCCAAATATTGGGGTGGCTGTCTGTTTTTGATTTTAATTTCCGTAAGCTATAGGACCATAAGTGGAAGTGCCATAGACTGTGTTGCTTTGTTTCTTATGTGTTTCAGGAAACACCATACACTTCTCCAGGCTGGCTGCTGGCAATTTACATCCTGCCAATCAGCATAACAAGGCTCCCTGTTCTCCATATCCTGTCCTACCTTTCTGGATTTTACACTTTTTTCAGATGGCCCTCTTGCCAGGGGGGCAGTGAGACTTCATTGTAGTGCAGATTTCCTTTACAGGCTTGCTTGGTTGGCCAAAAAGGGCGTATGCGTTTTTTCCTGAATATATTCAGGAAAAAACGCATACGCCCTTTTTGGCCAAGTGCATCATTGTCGACGTTCTGCCTCTTTTCCTATGCTTTCAGGGCAATTCCAGTCTACCCCCTGCAATCGTTTTCCTGAAATTCTGCCCCGCTTTCAAGTCCCCTTCGCAGGCTTACTTCAATATATTTTTGGAGGATAGCTGTCATTTATAACTCTGCAGGTTTGTGAATTACAGTGCCCCTGAGCTCCTTTCTTCAACTCGCTTTCTTGTGAACTGGGCACAAAACCGCAGGATTGCTTCAGGCCCTAATCTGTTTCGGGCAGGGCATGCTGAGCCTTTGGTAAATTCCTCTTCCTGGTGGGAAATGAGCGTTACATTTGCCCGTGCAGACACCTACAGCTAGTCTCTCATTGGTTCTCCCTATTCCTGTTCATCTTGCACAGAAATTGCAAGCTGTGCCAAACAGGAGGTTAAAGGCACTGACTCTCCAAGCAGGGAGACTGTTAGTAAATCATCTGGAATGGTGAACCCGAGGACCAGGATACGAAAACTGAGATGCATTTTAAATCATTTCCCCATAACACGGTGGACCATACTGTGGGTTTCACATGCATGTTTTAGCTGGAGGAAGAATCCCTTGAACCTGAAGAGTTGGGACCCATGGAATAGGTACCATACAGTATGACTTCAAAGGGTGTGCATTTGCTCACCTAAACTCACCAATGCTATCAGCCTGAAGTGTCCAGCCTTATGTCTCAACCAGCTCTGGGTGTAGATGTGGTCAATCCCGGTTGCATCACATGCCCTGAGTGAATTATTTAAGAATTGCTCTCTATTTCACTGTCTTTGTGTTTTGTTTTCGAAATTTATTTTGATAATGGGATTTATCGGATTTTCACTGCTGCCTTTCGGCCGCTGTACACACCCTTGATTCTCTTACGGAGACATATATATCCATGGGTTTTAAGATTCTTCCTAGTCAGGTATATTCCTAGGCGTTGAATATGTGGTGTTGGGTCCATTTCGTTGAGCAAGGAGTAGGTCTTGTCTATTACATATTTGGCTTATGGAAAGTTATCTGTGCTAATTTCAGTCTCTGGTTTTATGCAGCACCCCAAGGCACCTTTCCCCATAAGCAAGCACTAGTTGGTTTTCTAAATTTGAGACCCTTTTCTGTTTTGTAATTCAGTTCATGTGTAGTCAAGTTTACATTCCGTGTATTCGTGATATCTTATGATGTTTCTTTTTCTGTGTGACGTAGTTCACGTAGAATCACCGTACCTGCATCCACTCACTATGCCGCTATGGGCCTGATGACACAGATTTCATTGCTGAGTGATATTGCATTGTACGTACGTGCCACAAGTTCTTTATCCATTTTTTGCTTTCTGGGATATTTACCTGATACTGTAGACGAGCTTCTTGTGAACACAGCCGTCTCAAATATTGGGGTGGCTGTCTGTTTTTGATTTTAATTTCCGTAAGCTATAGGACCATAAGTGGAAGTGCCATAGGCTGTGTTGCTTTGTTTCTTTCGTGTTTCAGGAAACACCATACACTTCTCCAGGGTGGCTGCTGGCAATTTACATCCTGCCAATCAGCATAACAAGGCTCCCTGTTCTCCATATCCTGTCCTACCTTTCTGGATTTTACACTTTTTTCAGATGGCCCTTTTGCCAGGGGGGCAGTGAGACTTCATTGTAGTGCAGATTTCATTGACAGGCTTGCTTGGTTGGCCAAAAAGGGCGTATGCGTTTTTTCCTGAATATATTCAGGAAAAAACGCATACGCCCTTTTTGGCCAAGTGCATCATTGTCGACGTTCTGCCTCTTTTCCTATGCTTTCAGGGCAATTCCAGTCTACCCCCTGCAATCGTTTTCCTGAAATTCTGCCCCGCTTTCAAGTCCCCTTCGCAGGCTTACTTCAATATATTTTTGGAGGATAGCTGTCATTTATAACTCTGCAGGTTTGTGAATTACAGTGCCCCTGAGCTCCTTTCTTCAACTCGCTTTCTTGTGAACTGGGCACAAAACCGCAGGATTGCTTCAGGCCCTAATCTGTTTCGGGCAGGGCATGCTGAGCCTTTGGTAAATTCCTCTTCCTGGTGGGAAATGAGCGTTACATTTGCCCGTGCAGACACCTACAGCTAGTCTCTCATTGGTTCTCCCTATTCCTGTTCATCTTGCACAGAAATTGCAAGCTGTGCCAAACAGGAGGTTAAAGGCACTGACTCTCCAAGCAGGGAGACTGTTAGTAAATCATCTGGAATGGTGAACCCGAGGACCAGGATACGAAAACTGAGATGCATTTTAAATCATTTCCCCATAACACTGTGGACCATACTGTGGGTTTCACATGCATGTTTTAGCTGGAGGAAGAATCCCTTGAACCTGAAGAGTTGGGACCCATGGAATAGGTACCATACAGTATGACTTCAAAGGGTGTGCATTTGCTCACCTAAACTCACCAATGCTATCAGCCTGAAGTGTCCAGCCTTATGTCTCAACCAGCTCTGGGTGTAGATGTGGTCAATCCCGGTTGCATCACATGCCCTGAGTGAATTATTTAAGAATTGCTCTCTATTTCACTGTCTTTGTGTTTTGTTTTCGAAATTTATTTTGATAATGGGATTTATCGGATTTTCACTGCTGCCTTTCGGCCGCTGTACACACCCTTGATTCTCTTACGGAGACATATATATCCATGGGTTTTAAGATTCTTCCTAGTCAGGTATATTCCTAGGCGTTGAATATGTGGTGTTGGGTCCATTTCGTTGAGCAAACAGTAGGTCTTGTCTATTACATATTGGGCTTATGGAAAGTTATCTGTGCTAATTTCAGTCTCTGGTTTTATGCAGCACCCCAAGGCACCTTTCCCCATAAGCAAGCACTAGTTGGTTTTCTAAATTTGAGACCCTTTTCTATTTTGTAATTCAGTTCATGTGTAGTCAAGTTTACATTCCGTGTATTCGTGATATCTTATGATGTTTCTTTTTCTGTGTGACGTAGTTCACGTAGAATCACCGTACCTGCATCCACTCACTATGCCGCTACGGGCCTGATGACACAGATTTCATTGCTGAGTGATATTGCATTGTACGTACGTGCCACAAGTTCTTTATCCATTTTTTGCTTTCTGGGATATTTACCTGATACTGTATACGAGCTTCTTGTGAACACAGCCGTCTCAAATATTGGGGTGGCTGTCTGTTTTTGATTTTAATTTCCGTAAGCTATAGGACCATAAGTGGAAGTGCCATAGGCTGTGTTGCTTTGTTTCTTTCGTGTTTCAGGAAACACCATACACTTCTCCAGGGTGGCTGCTGGCAATTTACATCCTGCCAATCAGCATAACAAGGCTCCCTGTTCTCCATATCCTGTCCTACCTTTCTGGATTTTACACTTTTTTCAGATGGCCCTTTTGCCAGGGGGGCAGTGAGACTTCATTGTAGTGCAGATTTCATTTACAGGCTTGCTTGGTTGGCCAAAAAGGGCGTATGCGTTTTTTCCTGAATATATTCAGGAAAAAACGCATACGCCCTTTTTGGCCAAGTGCATCATTGTCGACGTTCTGCTTCTTTTCCTATGCTTTCAGGGCAATTCCAGTCTACCCCCTGCAATCGTTTTCCTGAAATTCTGCCCCGCTTTCAAGTCCCCTTCGCAGGCTTACTTCAATATATTTTTGGAGGAAAGCTGTCATTTATAACTCTGCAGGTTTGTGAATTACAGTGCCCCTGAGCTCCTTTCTTCAACTCGCTTTCTTGTGAGCTGGGCACAAAACCGCAGGATTGCTTCAGGCCCTAATCTGTTTCCAGCAGGGCACACTGAGCCTTTGTTTAATTCCTCTTCCTGGTGGGCAATGAGTGTTACATTTGCCCGTGCAGACACCTACAGCTAGTCTCTCATTGGTTCTCCCTATTCCTGTTCATTTTGCACAGAAATTGCAAGCTGTGCCAAAGAGGAGGTTAAAGGCACTGACTCTCCAAGCGGGGAGAGTGTTAGTAAAGCATCTGGAATGGTGAACCCGAGGACCAGGATACGAAAACTGAGATGCATTTTAAATCATTTCCCAATCACATGGTGGACGATACTCTTGGTTTCCCATGCATGTTTTAGCTGGAGGAAGAATCCCTTGAACCTGGAGAGTTGGGACCCATGGAATGGGTACCATGCAGTATGACTTCAAAGGGTCTGCATTTGCTCACCGAAACTCACGAATGCTATCAGCCTGAAGTGTCCAGCCATATGTCTCAACCAGCTCTGGGTGTAGATGTGTTAAATCCCGGTTGCATCACATGCCCTGAGTGAATTATTTAAGAATTGCTCTCTATTTCACTGTCTTTATGATTTTTTTTTGAAATTTATTTTGATAATGGGATTTATCGGATTTTCACTGCTGCGTTTATGCCGCTGTACACACGCTTGATTCTCTTATGGAGACATATATATCCATAGGTTTTAAGATTCTTCCTAGTCAGGTATATTCCTAGGCGTTGAATATGTGGTGTTGGGTCCATTTCGTTGAGCAAGGAGTAGGTCTTGTCTATTACATATTTGGCTTATGGAAAGTTATCTGTGCTAATTTCAGTCTCTGGTTTATGAAGCACCCCAACGCACCTTTCCCCATAAGCAAGCACTAGTTGGTTTTCTAAATTTGAGACCCTGTTCTGTTTTGTAATACAGTTCATGTGTAGTCAAGTTTACATTCCGTGTATTAGTGATATCTTATGATGTTTCTTTTTCTGTGTGACGTAGTTCACGTAGAATCACCGTACCTGCATCCACTCACTATGCCGCTACGGGCCTGATGACACAGATTTCATTGCTGAGTGATATTGCATTGTACGTACGTGCCACAACTTCTTTATCCATATTTTGCTTTCTGGGATATTTACCTGTTACTGTAGACGAGCTTCTTGTGAACACAGCCGTCCCAAATATTGGGGTGGCTGTCTGTTTTTGATTTTAATTTCCGTAAGCTATAGGACCATAAGTGGAAGTGCCATAGACTGTGTTGCTTTGTTTCTTATGTGTTTCAGGAAACACCATACACTTCTCCAGGCAGGCTGCTGGCAATTTACATCCTGCCAATCATCATAACAAGGCTCCCTGTTCTCCATATACTGTCCTACCTTTCTGGATTTTACACTTTTTTCAGATGGCCCTCTTGCCCGGGGGGCAGTGAGACTTCATTGTAGTGCAGATTTCCTTTACAGGCTTGCTTGGTTGGCCAAAAAGGGCGTATGCGTTTTTTCCTGAATATATTCAGGAAAAAACGCATACGCCCTTTTTGGCCAAGTGCATCATTGTCGACGTTCTGCCTCTTTTCCTATGCTTTCAGGGCAATTCCAGTCTACCCCCTGCAATCGTTTTCCTGAAATTCTGCCCCGCTTTCAAGTCCCCTTCGCAGGCTTACTTCAATATATTTTTGGAGGATAGCTGTCATTTATAACTCTGCAGGTTTGTGAATTACAGTGCCCCTGAGCTCCTTTCTTCAACTCGCTTTCTTGTGAACTGGGCACAAAACCGCAGGATTGCTTCAGGCCCTAATCTGTTTCGGGCAGGGCATGCTGAGCCTTTGGTAAATTCCTCTTCCTGGTGGGAAATGAGCGTTACATTTGCCCGTGCAGACACCTACAGCTAGTCTCTCATTGGTTCTCCCTATTCCTGTTCATCTTGCACAGAAATTGCAAGCTGTGCCAAACAGGAGGTTAAAGGCACTGACTCTCCAAGCAGGGAGACTGTTAGTAAATCATCTGGAATGGTGAACCCGAGGACCAGGATACGAAAACTGAGATGCATTTTAAATCATTTCCCCATAACACGGTGGACCATACTGTGGGTTTCACATGCATGTTTTAGCTGGAGGAAGAATCCCTTGAACCTGAAGAGTTGGGACCCATGGAATAGGTACCATACAGTATGACTTCAAAGGGTGTGCATTTGCTCACCTAAACTCACCAATGCTATCAGCCTGAAGTGTCCAGCCTTATGTCTCAACCAGCTCTGGGTGTAGATGTGGTCAATCCCGGTTGCATCACATGCCCTGAGTGAATTATTTAAGAATTGCTCTCTATTTCACTGTCTTTGTGTTTTGTTTTCGAAATTTATTTTGATAATGGGATTTATCGGATTTTCACTGCTGCCTTTCGGCCGCTGTACACACCCTTGATTCTCTTACGGAGACATATATATCCATGGGTTTTAAGATTCTTCCTAGTCAGGTATATTCCTAGGCGTTGAATATGTGGTGTTGGGTCCATTTCGTTGAGCAAGGAGTAGGTCTTGTCTATTACATATTGGGCTTATGGAAAGTTATCTGTGCTAATTTCAGTCTCTGGTTTTATGCAGCACCCCAAGGCACCTTTCCCCATAAGCAAGCACTAGTTGGTTTTCTAAATTTGAGACCCTTTTCTATTTTGTAATTCAGTTCATGTGTAGTCAAGTTTACATTCCGTGTATTCGTGATATCTTATGATGTTTCTTTTTCTGTGTGACGTAGTTCACGTAGAATCACCGTACCTGCATCCACTCACTATGCCGCTATGGGCCTGATGACACAGATTTCATTGCTGAGTGATATTGCATTGTACGTACGTGCCACAAGTTCTTTATCCATTTTTTGCTTTCTGGGATATTTACCTGATACTGTAGACGAGCTTCTTGTGAACACAGCCGTCTCAAATATTGGGGTGGCTGTCTGTTTTTGATTTTAATTTCCGTAAGCTATAGGACCATAAGTGGAAGTGCCATAGGCTGTGTTGCTTTGTTTCTTTCGTGTTTCAGGAAACACCATACACTTCTCCAGGCTGGCTGCTGGCAATTTACATCCTGCCAATCAGCATAACAAGGCTCCCTGTTCTCCATATCCTGTCCTACCTTTCTGGATTTTACACTTTTTTCAGATGGCCCTCTTGCCCGGGGGGCAGTGAGACTTCATTGTAGTGCAGATTTCCTTTACAGGCTTTCTTGGTTGGCCAAAAAGGGCGTATGCGTTTTTTCCTGAATATATTCAGGAAAAAACGCATACGCCCTTTTTGGCCAAGTGCATCATTGTCGACGTTCTGCCTCTTTTCCTATGCTTTCAGGGCAATTCCAGTCTACCCCCTGCAATCGTTTTCCTGAAATTCTGCCCCGCTTTCAAGTCCCCTTCGCAGGCTTACTTCAATATATTTTTGGAGGAAAGCTGTCATTTATAACTCTGCAGGTTTGTGAATTACAGTGCCCCTGAGCTCCTTATTTCAACTCGCTTTCTTGTGAGCTGGGCACAAAACCGCAGGATTGCTTCAGGCCCTAATCTGTTTCCAGCAGGGCACACTGAGCCTTTGTTTAATTCCTCTTCCTGGTGGGCAATGAGCGTTACATTTGCCCGTGCAGACACCTACAGCTAGTCTCTCATTGGTTCTCCCTATTCCTGTTCATTTTGCACAGAAATTGCAAGCTGTGCCAAAGAGGAGGTTAAAGGCACTGACTCTCCAAGCAGGGAGAGTGTTAGTAAAGCATCTGGAATGGTGAACCCGAGGACCAGGATACGAAAACTGAGATGCATTTTAAATCATTTCCCAATCACATGGTGGACGATACTCTTGGTTTCCCATGCATGTTTTAGCTGGAGGAAGAATCCCTTGAACCTGGAGAGTTGGGACCCATGGAATGGGTACCATGCAGTATGACTTCAAAGGGTCTGCATTTGCTCACCGAAACTCACCAATGCTATCAGCCTGAAGTGTCCAGCCTTATGTCTCAACCAGCTCTGGGTGTAGATGTGTTAAATCCCGGTTGCATCACATGCCCTGAGTGAATTATTTAAGAATTGCTCTCTATTTCACTGTCTTTATGATTTTTTTTTGAAATTTATTTTGATAATGGGATTTATCGGATTTTCACTGCTGCGTTTATGCCGCTGTACACACGCTTGATTCTCTTACGGAGACATATATATCCATGGGTTTTAAGATTCTTCCTAGTCAGGTATATTCCTAGGCGTTGAATATGTGGTGTTGGGTCCATTTCGTTGAGCAAGGAGTAGGTCTTGTCTATTACATATTTGGCTTATGGAAAGTTATCTGTGCTAATTTCAGTCTCTGGTTTTATGAAGCACCCCAACGCACCTTTCCCCATAAGCAAGCACTAGTTGGTTTTCTAAATTTGAGACCCTGTTCTGTTTTGTAATTCAGTTCATGTGTAGTCAAGTTTACATTCCGTGTATTAGTGATATCTTATGATGTTTCTTTTTCTGTGTGACGTAGTTCACGTAGAATCACCGTACCTGCATCCACTCACTATGCCGCTACGGGCCTGATGACACAGATTTCATTGCTGAGTGATATTGCATTGTACGTACGTGCCACAACTTCTTTATCCATATTTTGCTTTCTGGGATATTTACCTGTTACTGTAGACGAGCTTCTTGTGAACACAGCCGTCCCAAATATTGGGGTGGCTGTCTGTTTTTGATTTTAATTTCCGTAAGCTATAGGACCATAAGTGGAAGTGCCATAGACTGTGTTGCTTTGTTTCTTATGTGTTTCAGGAAACACCATACACTTCTCCAGGCTGGCTGCTGGCAATTTACATCCTGCCAATCAGCATAACAAGGCTCCCTGTTCTCCATATCCTGTCCTACCTTTCTGGATTTTACACTTTTTTCAGATGGCCCTCTTGCCCGGGGGGCAATGAGACTTCATTGTAGTGCAGATTTCCTTTACAGGCTTGCTTGGTTGGCCAAAAAGGGCGTATGCGTTTTTTCCTGAATATATTCAGGAAAAAACGCATACGCCCTTTTTGGCCAAGTGCATCATTGTCGACGTTCTGCCTCTTTTCCTATGCTTTCAGGGCAATTCCAGTCTACCCCCTGCAATCGTTTTCCTGAAATTCTGCCCCGCTTTCAAGTCCCCTTCGCAGGCTTACTTCAATATATTTTTGGAGGATAGCTGTCATTTATAACTCTGCAGGTTTGTGAATTACAGTGCCCCTGAGCTCCTTTCTTCAACTCGCTTTCTTGTGAACTGGGCACAAAACCGCAGGATTGCTTCAGGCCCTAATCTGTTTCGGGCAGGGCATGCTGAGCCTTTGGTAAATTCCTCTTCCTGGTGGGAAATGAGCGTTACATTTGCCCGTGCAGACACCTACAGCTAGTCTCTCATTGGTTCTCCCTATTCCTGTTCATCTTGCACAGAAATTGCAAGCTGTGCCAAACAGGAGGTTAAAGGCACTGACTCTCCAAGCAGGGAGACTGTTAGTAAATCATCTGGAATGGTGAACCCGAGGACCAGGATACGAAAACTGAGATGCATTTTAAATCATTTCCCCATAACACGGTGGACCATACTGTGGGTTTCACATGCATGTTTTAGCTGGAGGAAGAATCCCTTGAACCTGAAGAGTTGGGACCCATGGAATAGGTACCATACAGTATGACTTCAAAGGGTGTGCATTTGCTCACCTAAACTCACCAATGCTATCAGCCTGAAGTGTCCAGCCTTATGTCTCAACCAGCTCTGGGTGTAGATGTGGTCAATCCCGGTTGCATCACATGCCCTGAGTGAATTATTTAAGAATTGCTCTCTATTTCACTGTCTTTGTGTTTTGTTTTCGAAATTTATTTTGATAATGGGATTTATCGGATTTTCACTGCTGCCTTTCGGCCGCTGTACACACCCTTGATTCTCTTACGGAGACATATATATCCATGGGTTTTAAGATTCTTCCTAGTCAGGTATATTCCTAGGCGTTGAATATGTGGTGTTGGGTCCATTTCGTTGAGCAAGGAGTAGGTCTTGTCTATTACATATTGGGCTTATGGAAAGTTATCTGTGCTAATTTCAGTCTCTGGTTTTATGCAGCACCCCAAGGCACCTTTCCCCATAAGCAAGCACTAGTTGGTTTTCTAAATTTGAGACCCTTTTCTATTTTGTAATTCAGTTCATGTGTAGTCAAGTTTACATTCCGTGTATTCGTGATATCTTATGATGTTTCTTTTTCTGTGTGACGTAGTTCACGTAGAATCACCGTACCTGCATCCACTCACTATGCCGCTATGGGCCTGATGACACAGATTTCATTGCTGAGTGATATTGCATTGTACGTACGTGCCACAAGTTCTTTATCCATTTTTTGCTTTCTGGGATATTTACCTGATACTGTAGACGAGCTTCTTGTGAACACAGCCGTCTCAAATATTGGGGTGGCTGTCTGTTTTTGATTTTAATTTCCGTAAGCTATAGGACCATAAGTGGAAGTGCCATAGGCTGTGTTGCTTTGTTTCTTTCGTGTTTCAGGAAACACCATACACTTCTCCAGGCTGGCTGCTGGCAATTTACATCCTGCCAATCAGCATAACAAGGCTCCCTGTTCTCCATATCCTGTCCTACCTTTCTGGATTTTACACTTTTTTCAGATGGCCCTCTTGCCCGGGGGGCAGTGAGACTTCATTGTAGTGCAGATTTCCTTTACAGGCTTGCTTGGTTGGCCAAAAAGGGCGTATGCGTTTTTTCCTGAATATATTCAGGAAAAAACGCATACGCCCTTTTTGGCCAAGTGCATCATTGTCGACGTTCTGCCTCTTTTCCTATGCTTTCAGGGCAATTCCAGTCTACCCCCTGCAATCGTTTTCCTGAAATTCTGCCCCGCTTTCAAGTCCCCTTCGCAGGCTTACTTCAATATATTTTTGGAGGATAGCTGTCATTTATAACTCTGCAGGTTTGTGAATTACAGTGCCCCTGAGCTCCTTTCTTCAACTCGCTTTCTTGTGAACTGGGCACAAAACCGCAGGATTGCTTCAGGCCCTAATCTGTTTCGGGCAGGGCATGCTGAGCCTTTGGTAAATTCCTCTTCCTGGTGGGAAATGAGCGTTACATTTGCCCGTGCAGACACCTACAGCTAGTCTCTCATTGGTTCTCCCTATTCCTGTTCATCTTGCACAGAAATTGCAAGCTGTGCCAAACAGGAGGTTAAAGGCACTGACTCTCCAAGCGGGGAGACTGTTAGTAAATCATCTGGAATGGTGAACCCGAGGACCAGGATACGAAAACTGAGATGCATTTTAAATCATTTCCCCATAACACGGTGGACCATACTGTGGGTTTCACATGCATGTTTTAGCTGGAGGAAGAATCCCTTGAAACTGAAGAGTTGGGACCCATGGAATAGGTACCATACAGTATGACTTCAAAGGGTGTGCATTTGCTCACCGAAACTCACCAATGCTATCAGCCTGAAGTGTCCAGCCTTATGTCTCAACCAGCTCTGGGTGTAGATGTGGTCAATCCCGGTTGCATCACATGCCCTGAGTGAATTATTTAAGAATTGCTCTCTATTTCACTGTCTTTGTGTTTTGTTTTCGAAATTTATTTTGATAATGGGATTTATCGGATTTTCACTGCTGCCTTTCGGCCGCTGTACACACCCTTGATTCTCTTACGGAGACATATATATCCATGGGTTTTAAGATTCTTCCTAGTCAGGTATATTCCTAGGCGTTGAATATGTGGTGTTGGGTCCATTTCGTTGAGCAAGGAGTAGGTCTTGTCTATTACATATTGGGCTTATGGAAAGTTATCTGTGCTAATTTCAGTCTCTGGTTTTATGCAGCACCCCAAGGCACCTTTCCCCATAAGCAAGCACTAGTTGGTTTTCTAAATTTGAGACCCTTTTCTATTTTGTAATTCAGTTCATGTGTAGTCAAGTTTACATTCCGTGTATTCGTGATATCTTATGATGTTTCTTTTTCTGTGTGACGTAGTTCACGTAGAATCACCGTACCTGCATCCACTCACTATGCCGCTATGGGCCTGATGACACAGATTTCATTGCTGAGTGATATTGCATTGTACGTACGTGCCACAAGTTCTTTATCCATTTTTTGCTTTCTGGGATATTTACCTGATTCTGTAGACGAGCTTCTTGTGAACACAGCCGTCTCAAATATTGGGGTGGCTGTCTGTTTTTGATTTTAATTTCCGTAAGCTATAGGACCATAAGTGGAAGTGCCATAGGCTGTGTTGCTTTGTTTCTTTCGTGTTTCAGGAAACACCATACACTTCTCCAGGGTGGCTGCTGGCAATTTACATCCTGCCAATCAGCATAACAAGGCTCCCTGTTCTCCATATCCTGTCCTACCTTTCTGGATATTACACTTTTTTCAGATGGCCCTTTTGCCAGGGGGGCAGTGAGACTTCATTGTAGTGCAGATTTCATTTACAGGCTTGCTTGGTTGGCCAAAAAGGGCGTATGCGTTTTTTCCTGAATATATTCAGGAAAAAACGCATACGCCCTTTTTGGCCAAGTGCATCATTGTCGACGTTCTGCCTCTTTTCCTATGCTTTCAGGGCAATTCCAGTCTACCCCCTGCAATCGTTTTCCTGAAATTCTGCCCCGCTTTCAAGTCCCCTTCGCAGGCTTACTTCAATATATTTTTGGAGGAAAGCTGTCATTTATAACTCTGCAGGTTTGTGAATTACAGTGCCCCTGAGCTCCTTTCTTCAACTCGCTTTCTTGTGAGCTGGGCACAAAACCGCAGGATTGCTTCAGGCCCTAATCTGTTTCCAGCAGGGCACACTGAGCCTTTGTTTAATTCCTCTTCCTGTTGGGCAATGAGCGTTACATTTGCCCGTGCAGACACCTACAGCTAGTCTCTCATTGGTTCTCCCTATTCCTGTTCATTTTGCACAGAAATTGCAAGCTGTGCCAAAGAGGAGGTTAAAGGCACTGACTCTCCAAGTGGGGAGAGTGTTAGTAAAGCATCTGGAATGGTGAACCCGAGGACCAGGATACGAAAACTGAGATGCATTTTAAATCATTTCCCAATCACATGGTGGACGATACTCTTGGTTTCCCATGCATGTTTTAGCTGGAGGAAGAATCCCTTGAACCTGGAGAGTTGGGACCCATGGAATGGGTACCATGCAGTATGACTTCAAAGGGTGTGCATTTGCTCACCGAAACTCACCAATGCTATCAGCCTGAAGTGTCCAGCCTTATGTCTCAACCAGCTCTGGGTGTAGATGTGTTAAATCCCGGTTGCATCACATGCCCTGAGTGAATTATTTAAGAATTGCTCTCTATTTCACTGTCTTTATGATTTTTTTTTGAAATTTATTTTGATAATGGGATTTATCGGATTTTCACTGCTGCGTTTATGCCGCTGTACACACGCTTGATTCTCTTACGGAGACATATATATCCATGGGTTTTAAGATTCTTCCTAGTCAGGTATATTCCTAGGCGTTGAATATGTGGTGTTGGGTCCATTTCGTTGAGCAAGGAGTAGGTCTTGTCTATTACATATTTGGCTTATGGAAAGTTATCTGTGCTAATTTCAGTCTCTGGTTTTATGAAGCAGCCCAACGCACCTTTCCCCATAAGCAAGCACTAGTTGGTTTTCTAAATTTGAGACCCTGTTCTGTTTTGTAATTCAGTTCATGTGTAGTCAAGTTTACATTCCGTGTATTAGTGATATCTTATGATGTTTCTTTTTCTGTGTGACGTAGTTCACGTAGAATCACCGTACCTGCATCCACTCACTATGCCGCTACGGGCCTGATGACACAGATTTCATTGCTGAGTGATATTGCATTGTACGTACGTGCCACAACTTCTTTATCCACATTTTGCTTTCTGGGATATTTACCTGTTACTGTAGACGAGCTTCTTGTGAACACAGCCGTCCCAAATATTGGGGTGGCTCTCTGTTTTTGATTTTAATTTCCCTAAGCAATAGGACCACAAGTGCAATTGCCATAGGCTGTGTTGCTTTATTTCTTATGTGTTTCAGGAAACACCATACACTGCTCCAGGGTGGCTCTTCACAATTTACATCCTGCCAATCAGCATTAAAAGGCTCCCTGTTCTCCATATCCTGTCCTACCTTTCTGGATTTTACACTTTTTTCAGATGGCCCTTTTGCCAGGGGGGCAGTGAGACTTCATTGTAGTGCAGATTTCATTTACAGGCTTGCTTGGTTGGCCAAAAAGGGCGTATGCGTTTTTTCCTGAATATATTCAGGAAAAAACGCATACGCCCTTTTTGGCCAAGTGCATCATTGTCGACGTTCTGCCTCTTTTCCTATGCTTTCAGGGCAATTCCAGTCTACCCCCTGCAATGGTTTTCCAGAAATTCTGCCCCGCTTTCAAGTCCCCTTCGCAGGCTTACTTCAATATATTTTTGGAGGATAGCTGTCATTTATAACTCTGCAGGTTTGTGAATTACAGTGCCCCTGAGCTCCTTTCTTCAACTCGCTTTCTTGTGAACTGGGCAGAAAACCGCAGGATTGCTTCAGGCCCTAATCTGTTTCGGGCAGGGCATGCTGAGCCTTTGGTAAATTCCTCTTCCTGGTGGGAAATGAGCGTTACATTTGCCCGTGCAGACACCTACAGCTAGTCTCTCATTGGTTCTCCCTATTCCTGTTCATCTTGCACAGAAATTGCAAGCTGTGCCAAAGAGGAGGTTAAAGGCACTGACTCTCCAAGCAGGGAGACTGTTAGTAAATCATCTGGAATGGTGAACCCGAGGACCAGGATACGAAAACTGAGATGCATTTTAAATCATTTCCCCATAACACGGTGGACCATACTGTGGGTTTCACAAGCATGTTTTAGCTGGAGGAAGAATCCCTTGAACCTGAAGAGTTGGGACCCATGGAATAGGTACCATACAGTATGACTTCAAACGGTGTGCATTTGCTCACCTAAACTCACCAATGCTATCAGCCTGAAGTGTCCAGCCTTATGTCTCAACCAGCTCTGGGTGTAGATGTGGTCAATCCCGGTTGCATCACATGCCCTGAGTGAATTATTTAAGAATTGCTCTCTATTTCACTGTCTTTGTGTTTTGTTTTCGAAATTTATTTTGATAATGGGATTTATCGGATTTTCACTGCTGCCTTTCGGCCGCTGTACACACCCTTGATTCTCTTACGGAGACATATATATCCATGGGTTTTAAGATTCTTCCTAGTCAGGTATATTCCTAGGCGTTGAATATGTGGTGTTGGGTCCATTTCGTTGAGCAAGGAGTAGGTCTTCTCTATTACATATTTGGCTTATGGAAAGTTATCTGTGCTAATTTCAGTCTCTGGTTTTATGAAGCACCCCAAGGCACCTTTCCCCATAAGCAAGCACTAGTTGGTTTTCTAAATTTGAGACCCTGTTCTGTTTTGTAATTCAGTTCATGTGTAGTCAAGTTTACATTCCGTGTATTAGTGATATCTTATGATGTTTCTTTTTCTGTGTGACGTAGTTCACGTAGAATCACCGTACCTGCATCCACTCTCTATGCCGCTACGGGCCTGATGACACAGATTTCATTGCTGAGTGATATTGCATTGTACGTACGTGCCACAACTTCTTTATCCATATTTTGCTTTCTGGGATATTTACCTGTTACTGTAGACGAGCTTCTTGTGAACACAGCCGTCCCAAATATTGGGGTGGCTGTCTGTTTTTGATTTTAATTTCCGTAAGCTATAGGACCATAAGTGGAAGTGCCATAGACTGTGTTGCTTTGTTTCTTATGTGTTTCAGGAAACACCATACACTTCTCCAGGCTGGCTGCTGGCAATTTACATCCTGCCAATCAGCATAACAAGGCTCCCTGTTCTCCATATCCTGTCCTACCTTTCTGGATTTTACACTTTTTTCAGATGGCCCTCTTGCCCGGGGGGCAGTGAGACTTCATTGTAGTGCAGATTTCCTTTACAGGCTTGCTTGGTTGGCCAAAAAGGGCGTATGCGTTTTTTCCTGAATATATTCAGGAAAAAACGCATACGCCCTTTTTGGCCAAGTGCATCATTGTCGACGTTCTGCCTCTTTTCCTATGCTTTCAGGGCAATTCCAGTCTACCCCCTGCAATCGTTTTCCAGAAATTCTGCCCCGCTTTCAAGTCCCCTTCGCAGGCTTACTTCAATATATTTTTGGAGGATAGCTGTCATTTATAACTCTGCAGGTTTGTGAATTACAGTGCCCCTGAGCTCCTTTCTTCAACTCGCTTTCTTGTGAACTGGGCACAAAACCGCAGGATTGCTTCAGGCCCTAATCTGTTTCGGGCAGGGCATGCTGAGCCTTTGGTAAATTCCTCTTCCTGGTGGGAAATGAGCGTTACATTTGCCCGTGCAGACACCTACAGCTAGTCTCTCATTGGTTCTCCCTATTCCTGTTCATCTTGCACAGAAATTGCAAGCTGTGCCAAACAGGAGGTTAAAGGCACTGACTCTCCAAGCAGGGAGACTGTTAGTAAATCATCTGGAATGGTGAACCCGAGGACCAGGATACGAAAACTGAGATGCATTTTAAATCATTTCCCCATAACACGGTGGACCATACTGTGGGTTTCACAAGCATGTTTTAGCTGGAGGAAGAATCCCTTGAACCTGAAGAGTTGGGACCCATGGAATAGGTACCATACAGTATGACTTCAAAGGGTGTGCATTTGCTCACCTAAACTCACCAATGCTATCAGCCTGAAGTGTCCAGCCTTATGTCTCAACCAGCTCTGGGTGTAGATGTGGTCAATCCCGGTTGCATCACATGCCCTGAGTGAATTATTTAAGAATTGCTCTCTATTTCACTGTCTTTGTGTTTTGTTTTCGAAATTTATTTTGATAATGGGATTTATCGGATTTTCACTGCTGCCTTTCGGCCGCTGTACACACCCTTGATTCTCTTACGGAGACATATATATCCATGGGTTTTAAGATTCTTCCTAGTCAGGTATATTCCTAGGCGTTGAATATGTGGTGTTGGGTCCATTTCGTTGAGCAAGGAGTAGGTCTTGTCTATTACATATTGGGCTTATGGAAAGTTATCTGTGCTAATTTCAGTCTCTGGTTTTATGCAGCACCCCAAGGCACCTTTCCCCATAAGCAAGCACTAGTTGGTTTTCTAAATTTGAGACCCTTTTCTATTTTGTAATTCAGTTCATGTGTAGTCAAGTATACATTCCGTGTATTCGTGATATCTTATGATGTTTCTTTTTCTGTGTGACGTAGTTCACGTAGAATCACCGTACCTGCATCCACTCACTATGCCGCTATGGGCCTGATGACACAGATTTCATTGCTGAGTGATATTGCATTGTACGTACGTGCCACAAGTTCTTTATCCATTTTTTGCTTTCTGGTATATTTACCTGATACTGTAGACGAGCTTCTTGTGAACACAGCCGTCTCAAATATTGGGGTGGCTGTCTGTTTTTGATGTTAATTTCCGTAAGCTATAGGACCATAAGTGGAAGTGCCATAGGCTGTGTTGCTTTGTTTCTTTCGTGTTTCAGGAAACACCATACACTTCTCCAGTGTGGCTGCTGGCAATTTACATCCTGCCAATCAGCATAACAAGGCTCCCTGTTCTCCATATCCTGTCCTACCTTTCTGGATTTTACACTTTTTTCAGATGGCCCTTTTGCCAGGGGGGCAGTGAGACTTCATTGTAGTGCAGATTTCATTTACAGGCTTGCTTGGTTGGCCAAAAAGGGCGTATGCGTTTTTTCCTGAATATATTCAGGAAAAAACACATACGCACTTTTTGGCCAAGTGCATCATTGTCGACGTTCTGCCTCTTTTCCTATGCTTTCAGGGCAATTCCAGTCTACCCCCTGCAATCGTTTTCCTGAAATTCTGCCCCGCTTTCAACTCCCCTTCGCAGGCTTACTTCAATATATTTTTGGAGGATAGCTGTCATTTATAACTCTGCAGGTTTGTGAATTACAGTGCCCCTGAGCTCCTTTCTTCAACTCGCTTTCTTGTGAGCTGGGCACAAAACCGCAGGATTGCTTCAGGCCCTAATCTGTTTCCGGCAGGGCACGCTGAGCCTTTGGTTAATTCCTCTTCCTGGTGGGAAATGAGCGTTACATTTGCCCGTGCAGACACCTACAGCTAGTCTCTCATTGGTTCTCCCTATTCCTGTTCATTTTGCACAGAAATTGCAAGCTGTGCCAAAGAGGAGGTTAAAGGCACTGACTCTCCAAGCGGGGAGAGTGTTAGTAAAGCATCTGGAATGGTGAACCCGAGGACCAGGATACGAAAACTGAGATGCATTTTAAATCATTTCCCAATCACATGGTGGACGATAATCTTGGTTTCCCATGCATGTTTTAGCTGGAGGAAGAATCCCTTGAACCTGGAGAGTTGGGACCCATGGAATGGGTACCATGCAGTATGACTTCAAAGGGTCTGCATTTGCTCACCGAAACTCACCAATGCTATCAGCCTGAAGTGTCCAGCCTTATGTCTCAACCAGCTCTGGGTGTAGATGTGTTAAATCCCGGTTGCATCACATGCCCTGAGTGAATTATTTAAGAATTGCTCTCTATTTCACTGTCTTTATGATTTTTTTTTGAAATTTATTTTGATAATGGGATTTATCGGATTTTCACTGCTGCGTTTATGCCGCTGTACACACGCTTGATTCTCTTACGGAGACATATATATCCATGGGTTTTAAGATTCTTCCTAGTCAGGTATATTCCTAGGCGTTGAATATGTGGTGTTGGGTCCATTTCGTTGAGCAAGGAGTAGGTCTTGTCTATTACATATTTGGCTTATGGAAAGTTATCTGTGCTAATTTCAGTCTCTGGTTTTATGAAGCACCCCAACGCACCTTTCCCCATAAGCAAGCACTAGTTGGTTTTCTAAATTTGAGACCCTGTTCTGTTTTGTAATTCAGTTCATGTGTAGTCAAGTTTACATTCCGTGTATTAGTGATATCTTATGATGTTTCTTTTTCTGTGTGACGTAGTTCACGTAGAATCACCGTACCTGCATCCACTCACTATGCCGCTACGGGCCTGATGACACAGATTTCATTGCTGAGTGATATTGCATTGTACGTACGTGCCACAACTTCTTTATCCATATTTTGCTTTCTGGGATATTTACCTGTTACTGTAGACGAGCTTCTTGTGAACACAGCCGTCCCAAATATTGGGGTGGCTGTCTGTTTTTGATTTTAATTTCCGTAAGCTATAGGACCATAAGTGGAAGTGCCATAGACTGTGTTGCTTTGTTTCTTATGTGTTTCAGGAAACACCATACACTTCTCCAGGCTGGCTGCTGGCAATTTACATCCTGCCAATCAGCATAACAAGGCTCCCTGTTCTCCATATCCTGTCCTACCTTTCTGGATTTTACACTTTTTTCAGATGGCCCTCTTGCCCGGGGGGCAGTGAGACTTCATTGTAGTGCAGATTTCCTTTACAGGCTTGCTTGGTTGGCCAAAAAGGGCGTATGCGTTTTTTCCTGAATATATTCAGGAAAAAACGCATACGCCCTTTTTGGCCAAGTGCATCATTGTCGACGTTCTGCCTCTTTTCCTATGCTTTCAGGGCAATTCCAGTCTACCCCCTGCAATCGTTTTCCTGAAATTCTGCCCCGCTTTCAAGTCCCCTTCGCAGGCTTACTTCAATATATTTTTGGAGGATAGCTGTCATTTATAACTCTGCAGGTTTGTGAATTACAGTGCCCCTGAGCTCCTTTCTTCAACTCGCTTTCTTGTGAACTGGGCACAAAACCGCAGGATTGCTTCAGGCCCTAATCTGTTTCGGGCAGGGCATGCTGAGCCTTTGGTAAATTCCTCTTCCTGGTGGGAAATGAGCGTTACATTTGCCCGTGCAGACACCTACAGCTAGTCTCTCATTGGTTCTCCCTATTCCTGTTCATCTTGCACAGAAATTGCAAGCTGTGCCAAACAGGAGGTTAAAGGCACTGACTCTCCAAGCAGGGAGACTGTTAGTAAATCATCTGGAATGGTGAACCCGAGGACCAGGATACGAAAACTGAGATGCATTTTAAATCATTTCCCCATAACACGGTGGACCATACTGTGGGTTTCACATGCATGTTTTAGCTGGAGGAAGAATCCCTTGAACCTGAAGAGTTGGGACCCATGGAATAGGTACCATACAGTATGACTTCAAAGGGTGTGCATTTGCTCACCTAAACTCACCAATGCTATCAGCCTGAAGTGTCCAGCCTTATGTCTCAACCAGCTCTGGGTGTAGATGTGGTCAATCCCGGTTGCATCACATGCCCTGAGTGAATTATTTAAGAATTGCTCTCTATTTCACTGTCTTTGTGTTTTGTTTTCGAAATTTATTTTGATAATGGGATTTATCGGATTTTCACTGCTGCCTTTCGGCCGCTGTACACACCCTTGATTCTCTTACGGAGACATATATATCCATGGGTTTTAAGATTCTTCCTAGTCAGGTATATTCCTAGGCGTTGAATATGTGGTGTTGGGTCCATTTCGTTGAGCAAGGAGTAGGTCTTGTCTATTATATATTGGGCTTATGGAAAGTTATCTGTGCTAATTTCAGTCTCTGGTTTTATGCAGCACCCCAAGGCACCTTTCCCCATAAGCAAGCACTAGTTGGTTTTCTAAATTTGAGACCCTTTTCTATTTTGTAATTCAGTTCATGTGTAGTCAAGTTTACATTCCGTGTATTCGTGATATCTTATGATGTTTCTTTTTCTGTGTGACGTAGTTCACGTAGAATCACCGTACCTGCATCCACTCACTATGCCGCTACGGGCCTGGTGACACAGATTTCATTGCTGAGTGATATTGCATTGTACGTACGTGCCACAACTTCTTTATCCATATTTTGCTTTCTGGGATATTTACCTGTTACTGTAGACGAGCTTCTTGTGAACACAGCCGTCCCAAATATTGGGGTGGCTGTCTGTTTTTGATTTTAATTTCCGTAAGCTATAGGACCATAAGTGGAAGTGCCATAGACTGTGTTCCTTTGTTTCTTATGTGTTTCAGGAAACACCATACACTTCTCCAGGCTGGCTGCTGGCAATTTACATCCTGCCAATCAGCATAACAAGGCTCCCTGTTCTCCATATCCTGTCCTACCTTTCTGGATTTTACACTTTTTTCAGATGGCCCTCTTGCCCGGGGGGCAGTGAGACTTCATTGTAGTGCAGATTTCCTTTACAGGCTTGCTTGGTTGGCCAAAAAGGGCGTATGCGTTTTTTCCTGAATATATTCAGGAAAAAACGCATACGCCCTTTTTGGCCAAGTGCATCATTGTCGACGTTCTGCCTCTTTTCCTATGCTTTCAGGGCAATTCCAGTCTACCCCCTGCAATCGTTTTCCTGAAATTCTGCCCCGCTTTCAAGTCCCCTTCGCAGGCTTACTTCAATATATTTTTGGAGGATAGCTGTCATTTATAACTCTGCAGGTTTGTGAATTACAGTGTCCCTGAGCTCCTTTCTTCAACTCGCTTTCTTGTGAACTGGGCACAAAACCGCAGGATTGCTTCAGGCCCTAATCTGTTTCGGGCAGGGCATGCTGAGCCTTTGGTAAATTCCTCTTCCTGGTGGGAAATGAGCGTTACATTTGCCCGTGCAGACACCTACAGCTAGTCTCTCATTGGTTCTCCCTATTCCTGTTCATCTTGCACAGAAATTGCAAGCTGTGCCAAACAGGAGGTTAAAGGCACTGACTCTCCAAGCAGGGAGACTGTTAGTAAATCATCTGGAATGGTGATCCCGAGGACCAGGATACGAAAACTGAGATGCATTTTAAATCATTTCCCCATAACACGGTGGACCATACTGTGGGTTTCACATGCATGTTTTAGCTGGAGGAAGAATTCCTTGAACCTGAAGAGTTGGGACCCATGGAATAGGTACCATACAGTATGACTTCAAAGGGTGTGCATTTGCTCACCTAAACTCACCAATGCTATCAGCCTGAAGTGTCCAGCCTTATGTCTCAACCAGCTCTGGGTGTAGATGTGGTCAATCCCGGTTGCATCACATGCCCTGAGTGAATTATTTAAGAATTGCTCTCTATTTCACTGTCTTTGTGTTTTGTTTTCGAAATTTATTTTGATAATGGGATTTATCGGATTTTCACTGCTGCCTTTCGGCCGCTGTACACACCCTTGATTCTCTTACGGAGACATATATATCCATGGGTTTTAAGATTCTTCCTAGTCAGGTATATTCCTAGGCGTTGAATATGTGGTGTTGGGTCCATTTCGTTGAGCAAGGAGTAGGTCTTGTCTATTACATATTGGCCTTATGGAAAGTTATCTGTGCTAATTTCAGTCTCTGGTTTTATGCAGCACCCCAAGGCACCTTTCCCCATAAGCAAGCACTAGTTGGTTTTCTAAATTTGAGGCCCTGTTCTGTTTTGTAATTCAGTTCATGTGTAGTCAAGTTTACATTCCGTGTATTCGTGATATCTTATGATGTTTCTTTTTCTGTGTGACGTAGTTCACGTAGAATCACCGTACCTGCATCCACTCACTATGCCGCTATGGGCCTGATGACACAGATTTCATTGCTGAGTGATATTGCATTGTACGTACGTGCCACAAGTTCTTTATCCATTTTTTGCTTTCTGGGATATTTACCTGATACTGTAGACGAGCTTCTTGTGAACACAGCCGTCTCAAATATTGGGGTGGCTGTCTGTTTTTGATTTTAATTTCCGTAAGCTATAGGACCATAAGTGGAAGTGCCATAGGCTGTGTTGCTTTGTTTCTTTCGTGTTTCAGGAAACACCATACACTTCTGCAGGGTGGCTGCTGGCAATTTACATCCTGCCAATCAGCATAACAAGGCTCCCTGTTCTCCATATCCTGTCCTACCTTTCTGGATTTTACACTTTTTTCAGATGGCCCTTTTGCCAGGGGGGCAGTGAGACTTCATTGTAGTGCAGATTTCATTTACAGGCTTGCTTGGTTGGCCAAAAAGTGCGTATGCGTTTTTTCCTGAATATATTCAGGAAAAAACGCATACGCCCTTTTTGGCCAAGTGCATCATTGTCGACGTTCTGCCTCTTTTCCTATGCTTTCAGGGCAATTCCAGTCTACCCCCTGCAATCGTTTTCCTGAAATTCTGACCCGCTTTCAAGTCCCCTTCGCAGGCTTACTTCAATATATTTTTGGAGGAAAGCTGTCATTTATAACTCTGCAGGTTTGTGAATTACAGTGCCCCTGAGCTCCTTTCTTCAACTCGCTTTCTTGTGAGCTGGGCACAAAACCGCAGGATTGCTTCAGGCCCTAATCTGTTTCCAGCAGGGCACACTGAGCCTTTGTTTAATTCCTCTTCCTGGTGGGCAATGAGCGTTACATTTGCCCGTGCAGACACCTACAGCTAGTCTCTCATTGGTTCTCCCTATTCCTGTTCATTTTGCACAGAAATTGCAAGCTGTGCCAAAGAGGAGGTTAAAGGCACTGACTCTCCAAGCGGGGAGAGTGTTAGTAAAGCATCTGGAATGGTGAACCCGAGGACCAGGATACGAAAACTGAGATGCATTTTAAATCATTTCCCAATCACATGGTGGACGATACTCTTGGTTTCCCATGCATGTTTTAGCTGGAGGAAGAATCCCTTGAACCTGGAGAGTTGGGACCCATGGAATGGGTACCATGCAGTATGACTTCAAAGGGTCTGCATTTGCTCACCGAAACTCACCAATGCTATCAGCCTGAAGTGTCCAGCCTTATGTCTCAACCAGCTCTGGGTGTAGATGTGTTAAATCCCGGTTGCATCACATGCCCTGAGTGAATTATTTAAGAATTGCTCTCTATTTCACTGTCTTTATGATTTTTTTTTGAAATTTATTTTGATAATGGGATTTATCGGATTTTCACTGCTGCGTTTATGCCGCTGTACACACGCTTGATTCTCTTACGGAGACATATATATCCATGGGTTTTAAGATTCTTCCTAGTCAGGTATATTCCTAGGCGTTGAATATGTGGTGTTGGGTCCATTTCGTTGAGCAAGGAGTAGGTCTTGTCTATTACATATTTGGCTTATGGAAAGTTATCTGTGCTAATTTCAGTCTCTGGTTTTATGAAGCACCCCAACGCACCTTTCCCCATAAGCAAGCACTAGTTGGTTTTCTAAATTTGAGACCCTGTTCTGTTTTGTAATTCAGTTCATGTGTAGTCAAGTTTACATTCCGTGTATTAGTGATATCTTATGATGTTTCTTTTTCTGTGTGACGTAGTTCACGTAGAATCACCGTACCTGCATCCACTCACTATGCCGCTACGGGCCTGATGACACAGATTTCATTGCTGAGTGATATTGCATTGTACGTACGTGCCACAACTTCTTTATCCATATTTTGCTTTCTGGGATATTTACCTGTTACTGTAGACGAGCTTCTTGTGAACACAGCCGTCCCAAATATTGGGGTGGCTGTCTGTTTTTGATTTTAATTTCCGTAAGCTATAGGACCATAAGTGGAAGTGCCATAGACTGTGTTGCTTTGTTTCTTATGTGTTTCAGGAAACACCATACACTTCTCCAGGCTGGCTGCTGGCAATTTACATCCTGCCAATCAGCATAACAAGGCTCCCTGTTCTCCATATCCTGTCCTACCTTTCTGGATTTTACACTTTTTTCAGATGGCCCTCTTGCCCGGGGGGCAGTGAGACTTCATTGTAGTGCAGATTTCCTTTACAGGCTTGCTTGGTTGGCCAAAAAGGGCGTATGCGTTTTTTCCTGAATATATTCAGGAAAAAACGCATACGCCCTTTTTGGCCAAGTGCATCATTGTCGACGTTCTGCCTCTTTTCCTATGCTTTCAGGGCAATTCCAGTCTACCCCCTGCAATCGTTTTCCTGAAATTCTGCCCCGCTTTCAAGTCCCCTTCGCAGGCTTACTTCAATATATTTTTGGAGGATAGCTGTCATTTATAACTCTGCAGGTTTGTGAATTACAGTGCCCCTGAGCTCCTTTCTTCAACTCGCTTTCTTGTGAACTGGGCACAAAACCGCAGGATTGCTTCAGGCCCTAATCTGTTTCGGGCAGGGCATGCTGAGCCTTTGGTAAATTCCTCTTCCTGTTGGGAAATGAGCGTTACATTTGCCCGTGCAGACACCTACAGCTAGTCTCTCATTGGTTCTCCCTATTCCTGTTCATCTTGCACAGAAATTGCAAGCTGTGCCAAACAGGAGGTTAAAGGCACTGACTCTCCAAGCAGGGAGACTGTTAGTAAATCATCTGGAATGGTGAACCCGAGGACCAGGATACGAAAACTGAGATGCATTTTAAATCATTTCCCCATAACACGGTGGACCATACTGTGGGTTTCACATGCATGTTTTAGCTGGAGGAAGAATCCCTTGAACCTGAAGAGTTGGGACCCATGGAATAGGTACCATACAGTATGACTTCAAAGGGTGTGCATTTGCTCACCTAAACTCACCAATGCTATCAGCCTGAAGTGTCCAGCCTTATGTCTCAACCAGCTCTGGGTGTAGATGTGGTCAATCCCGGTTGCATCACATGCCCTGAGTGAATTATTTAAGAATTGCTCTCTATTTCACTGTCTTTGTGTTTTGTTTTCGAAATTTATTTTGATAATGGGATTTATCGGATTTTCACTGCTGCCTTTCGGCCACTGTACACACCCTTGATTCTCTTACGGAGACATATATATCCATGGGTTTTAAGATTCTTCCTAGTCAGGTATATTCCTAGGCGTTGAATATGTGGTGTTGGGTCCATTTCGTTGAGCAAGGAGTAGGTCTTGTCTATTACATATTTGGCTTATGGAAAGTTATCTGTGCTAATTTCAGTCTCTGGTTTTATGCAGCACCCCAAGGCACCTTTCCCCATAAGCAAGCACTAGTTGGTTTTCTAAATTTGAGACCCTTTTCTGTTTTGTAATTCAGTTCATGTGTAGTCAAGTTTACATTCCGTGTATTCGTGATATCTTATGATGTTTCTTTTTCTGTGTGACGTAGTTCACGTAGAATCACCGTACCTGCATCCACTCACTATGCCGCTATGGGCCTGATGACACAGATTTCATTGCTGAGTGATATTGCATTGTACGTACGTGCCACAAGTTCTTTATCCATTTTTTGCTTTCTGGGATATTTACCTGATACTGTAGACGAGCTTCTTGTGAACACAGCCGTCTCAAATATTGGGGTGGCTGTCTGTTTTTGATTTTAATTTCCGTAAGCTATAGGACCATAAGTGGAAGTGCCATAGGCTGTGTTGCTTTGTTTCTTTCGTGTTTCAGGAAACACCATACACTTCTCCAGGGTGGCTGCTGGCAATTTACATCCTGCCAATCAGCATAACAAGGCTCCCTGTTCTCCATATCCTGTCCTACCTTTCTGGATTTTACACTTTTTTCAGATGGCCCTTTTGCCAGGGGGGCAGTGAGACTTCATTGTAGTGCAGATTTCATTTACAGGCTTGCTTGGTTGGCCAAAAAGGGCGTATGCGTTTTTTCCTGAATATATTCAGGAAAAAACGCATACGCCCTTTTTGGCCAAGTGCATCATTGTCGACGTTCTGCCTCTTTTCCTATGCTTTCAGGGCAATTCCAGTCTACCCCCTGCAATCGTTTTCCTGAAATTCTGCCCCGCTTTCAAGTCCCCTTCGCAGGCTTACTTCAATATATTTTTGGAGGAAAGCTGTCATTTATAACTCTGCAGGTTTGTGAATTACAGTGCCCCTGAGCTCCTTTCTTCAACTCGCTTTCTTGTGAGCTGGGCACAAAACCGCAGGATTGCTTCAGGCCCTAATCTGTTTCCAGCAGGGCACACTGAGCCTTTGTTTAATTCCTCTTCCTGGTGGGCAATGAGCGTTACATTTGCCCGTGCAGACACCTACAGCTAGTCTCTCATTGGTTCTCCCTATTCCTGTTCATTTTGCACAGAAATTGCAAGCTGTGCCAAAGAGGAGGTTAAAGGCACTGACTCTCCAAGCGGGGAGAGTGTTAGTAAAGCATCTGGAATGGTGAACCCGAGGACCAGGATACGAAAACTGAGATGCATTTTAAATCATTTCCCAATCACATGGTGGACGATACTCTTGGTTTCCCATGCATGTTTTAGCTGGAGGAAGAATCCCTTGAACCTGGAGAGTTGGGACCCATGGAATGGGTACCATGCAGTATGACTTCAAAGGGTCTGCATTTGCTCACCGAAACTCACCAATGCTATCAGCCTGAAGTGTCCAGCCTTATGTCTCAACCAGCTCTGGGTGTAGATGTGTTAAATCCCGGTTGCATCACATGCCCTGAGTGAATTATTTAAGAATTGCTCTCTATTTCACTGTCTTTATGATTTTTTTTTGAAATTTATTTTGATAATGGGATTTATCGGATTTTCACTGCTGCGTTTATGCCGCTGTACACACGCTTGATTCTCTTACGGAGACATATATATCCATGGGTTTTAAGATTCTTCCTAGTCAGGTATATTCCTAGGCGTTGAATATGTGGTGTTGGGTCCATTTCGTTGAGCAAGGAGTAGGTCTTGTCTATTACATATTTGGCTTATGGAAAGTTATCTGTGCTAATTTCAGTCTCTGGTTTTATGAAGCACCCCAACGCACCTTTCCCCATAAGCAAGCACTAGTTGGTTTTCTAAATTTGAGACCCTGTTCTGTTTTGTAATTCAGTTCATGTGTAGTCAAGTTTACATTCCGTGTATTAGTGATATCTTATGATGTTTCTTTTTCTGTGTGACGTAGTTCACGTAGAATCACCGTACCTGCATCCACTCACTATGCCGCTACGGGCCTGATGACACAGATTTCATTGCTGAGTGATATTGCATTGTACGTACGTGCCACAACTTCTTTATCCATATTTTGCTTTCTGGGATATTTACCTGTTACTGTAGACGAGCTTCTTGTGAACACAGCCGTCCCAAATATTGGGGTGGCTGTCTGTTTTTGATTTTAATTTCCGTAAGCTATAGGACCATAAGTGGAAGTGCCATAGACTGTGTTGCTTTGTTTCTTATGTGTTTCAGGAAACACCATACACTTCTCCAGGCTGGCTGCTGGCAATTTACATCCTGCCAATCAGCATAACAAGGCTCCCTGTTCTCCATATCCTGTCCTACCTTTCTGGATTTTACACTTTTTTCAGATGGCCCTCTTGCCCGGGGGGCAGTGAGACTTCATTGTAGTGCAGATTTCCTTTACAGGCTTGCTTGGTTGGCCAAAAAGGGCGTATGCGTTTTTTCCTGAATATATTCAGGAAAAAACGCATACGCCCTTTTTGGCCAAGTGCATCATTGTCGACGTTCTGCCTCTTTTCCTATGCTTTCAGGGCAATTCCAGTCTACCCCCTGCAATCGTTTTCCAGAAATTCTGCCCCGCTTTCAAGTCCCCTTCGCAGGCTTACTTCAATATATTTTTGGAGGATAGCTGTCATTTATAACTCTGCAGGTTTGTGAATTACAGTGCCCCTGAGCTCCTTTCTTCAACTCGCTTTCTTGTGAACTGGGCACAAAACCGCAGGATTGCTTCAGGCCCTAATCTGTTTCGGGCAGGGCATGCTGAGCCTTTGGTAAATTCCTCTTCCTGGTGGGAAATGAGCGTTACATTTGCCCGTGCAGACACCTACAGCTAGTCTCTCATTGGTTCTCCCTATTCCTGTTCATCTTGCACAGAAATTGCAAGCTGTGCCAAACAGGAGGTTAAAGGCACTGACTCTCCAAGCAGGGAGACTGTTAGTAAATCATCTGGAATGGTGAACCCGAGGACCAGGATACGAAAACTGAGATGCATTTTAAATCATTTCCCCATAACACGGTGGACCATACTGTGGGTTTCACATGCATGTTTTAGCTGGAGGAAGAATCCCTTGAACCTGAAGAGTTGGGACCCATGGAATAGGTACCATACAGTATGACTTCAAACGGTGTGCATTTGCTCACCTAAACTCACCAATGCTATCAGCCTGAAGTGTCCAGCCTTATGTCTCAACCAGCTCTGGGTGTAGATGTGGTCAATCCCGGTTGCATCACATGCCCTGAGTGAATTATTTAAGAATTGCTCTCTATTTCACTGTCTTTGTGTTTTGTTTTCGAAATTTATTTTGATAATGGGATTTATCGGATTTTCACTGCTGCCTTTCGGCCGCTGTACACACCCTTGATTCTCTTACGGAGACATATATATCCATGGGTTTTAAGATTCTTCCTAGTCAGGTATATTCCTAGGCGTTGAATATGTGGTGTTGGGTCCATTTCGTTGAGCAAACAGTAGGTCTTGTCTATTACATATTGGGCTTATGGAAAGTTATCTGTGCTAATTTCAGTCTCTGGTTTTATGCAGCACCCCAAGGCACCTTTCCCCATAAGCAAGCACTAGTTGGTTTTCTAAATTTGAGACCCTTTTCTATTTTGTAATTCAGTTCATGTGTAGTCAAGTTTACATTCCGTGTATTCGTGATATCTTATGATGTTTCTTTTTCTGTGTGACGTAGTTCACGTAGAATCACCGTACCTGCATCCACTCACTATGCCGCTATGGGCCTGATGACACAGATTTCATTGCTGAGTGATATTGCATTGTACGTACGTGCCACAAGTTCTTTATCCATTTTTTGCTTTCTGGGATATTTACCTGATACTGTAGACGAGCTTCTTGTGAACACAGCCGTCTCAAATATTGGGGTGGCTGTCTGTTTTTGATTTTAATTTCCGTAAGCTATAGGACCATAAGTGGAAGTGCCATAGGCTGTGTTGCTTTGTTTCTTTCGTGTTTCAGGAAACACCATACACTTCTCCAGGGTGGCTGCTGGCAATTTACATCCTGCCAATCAGCATAACAAGGCTCCCTGTTCTCCATATCCTGTCCTACCTTTCTGGATTTTACACTTTTTTCAGATGGCCCTTTTGCCAGGGGGGCAGTGAGACTTCATTGTAGTGCAGATTTCATTTACAGGCTTGCTTGGTTGGCCAAAAAGGGCGTATGCGTTTTTTCCTGAATATATTCAGGAAAAAACGCATACGCCCTTTTTGGCCAAGTGCATCATTGTCGACGTTCTGCCTCTTTTCCTATGCTTTCAGGGCAATTCCAGTCTACCCCCTGCAATCGTTTTCCTGAAATTCTGCCCCGCTTTCAAGTCCCCTTCGCAGGCTTACTTCAATATATTTTTGGAGGAAAGCTGTCATTTATAACTCTGCAGGTTTGTGAATTACAGTGCCCCTGAGCTCCTTTCTTCAACTCGCTTTCTTGTGAGCTGGGCACAAAACCGCAGGATTGCTTCAGGCCCTAATCTGTTTCCAGCAGGGCACACTGAGCCTTTGTTTAATTCCTCTTCCTGGTGGGCAATGAGCGTTACATTTGCCCGTGCAGACACCTACAGCTAGTCTCTCATTGGTTCTCCCTATTCCTGTTCATTTTGCACAGAAATTGCAAGCTGTGCCAAAGAGGAGGTTAAAGGCACTGACTCTCCAAGCGGGGAGAGTGTTAGTAAAGCATCTGGAATGGTGAACCCGAGGACCAGGATACGAAAACTGAGATGCATTTTAAATCATTTCCCAATCACATGGTGGACGATACTCTTGGTTTCCCATGCATGTTTTAGCTGGAGGAAGAATCCCTTGAACCTGGAGAGTTGGGACCCATGGAATGGGTACCATGCAGTATGACTTCAAAGGGTCTGCATTTGCTCACCGAAACTCACCAATGCTATCAGCCTGAAGTGTCCAGCCTTATGTCTCAACCAGCTCTGGGTGTAGATGTGTTAAATCCCGGTTGCATCACATGCCCTGAGTGAATTATTTAAGAATTGCTCTCTATTTCACTGTCTTTATGATTTTTTTTTGAAATTTATTTTGATAATGGGATTTATCGGATTTTCACTGCTGCGTTTATGCCGCTGTACACACGCTTGATTCTCTTACGGAGACATATATATCCATGGGTTTTAAGATTCTTCCGAGTCAGGTATATTCCTAGGCGTTGAATATGTGGTGTTGGGTCCATTTCGTTGAGCAAGGAGTAGGTCTTGTCTATTACATATTTGGCTTATGGAAAGTTATCTGTGCTAATTTCAGTCTCTGGTTTATGAAGCACCCCAACGCACCTTTCCCCATAAGCAAGCACTAGTTGGTTTTCTAAATTTGAGACCCTGTTCTGTTTTGTAATTCAGTTCATGTGTAGTCAAGTTTACATTCCGTGTATTAGTGATATCTTATGATGTTTCTTTTTCTGTGTGACGTAGTTCACGTAGAATCACCGTACCTGCATCCACTCACTATGCCGCTACGGGCCTGATGACACAGATTTCATTGCTGAGTGATATTGCATTGTACGTACGTGCCACAACTTCTTTATCCATATTTTGCTTTCTGGGATATTTACCTGTTACTGTAGAGGAGCTTCTTGTGAACACAGCCGTCCCAAATATTGGGGTGGCTGTCTGTTTTTGATTTTAATTTCCGTAAGCTATAGGACCATAAGTGGAAGTGCCATAGACTGTGTTGCTTTGTTTCTTATGTGTTTCAGGAAACACCATACACTTCTCCAGGCTGGCTGCTGGCAATTTACATCCTGCCAATCAGCATAACAAGGCTCCCTGTTCTCCATATCCTGTCCTACCTTTCTGGATTTTACACTTGTTTCAGATGGCCCTCTTGCCCGGGGGGCAATGAGACTTCATTGTAGTGCAGATTTCCTTTACAGGCTTGCTTGGTTGGCCAAAAAGGGCGTATGCGTTTTTTCCTGAATATATTCAGGAAAAAACGCATACGCCCTTTTTGGCCAAGTGCATCATTGTCGACGTTCTGCCTCTTTTCCTATGCTTTCAGGGCAATTCCAGTCTACCCCCTGCAATCGTTTTCCTGAAATTCTGCCCCGCTTTCAAGTCCCCTTCGCAGGCTTACTTCAATATATTTTTGGAGGATAGCTGTCATTTATAACTCTGCAGGTTTGTGAATTACAGTGCCCCTGAGCTCCTTTCTTCAACTCGCTTTCTTGTGAACTGGGCACAAAACCGCAGGATTGCTTCAGGCCCTAATCTGTTTCGGGCAGGGCATGCTGAGCCTTTGGTAAATTCCTCTTCCTGGTGGGAAATGAGCGTTACATTTGCCCGTGCAGACACCTACAGCTAGTCTCTCATTGGTTCTCCCTATTCCTGTTCATCTTGCACAGAAATTGCAAGCTGTGCCAAACAGGAGGTTAAAGGCACTGACTCTCCAAGCAGGGAGACTGTTAGTAAATCATCTGGAATGGTGAACCCGAGGACCAGGATACGAAAACTGAGATGCATTTTAAATCATTTCCCCATAACACGGTGGACCATACTGTGGGTTTCACATGCATGTTTTAGCTGGAGGAAGAATCCCTTGAACCTGAAGAGTTGGGACCCATGGAATAGGTACCATACAGTATGACTTCAAAGGGTGTGCATTTGCTCACCTAAACTCACCAATGCTATCAGCCTGAAGTGTCCAGCCTTATGTCTCAACCAGCTCTGGGTGTAGATGTGGTCAATCCCGGTTGCATCACATGCCCTGAGTGAATTATTTAAGAATTGCTCTCTATTTCACTGTCTTTGTGTTTTGTTTTCGAAATTTATTTTGATAATGGGATTTATCGGATTTTCACTGCTGCCTTTCGGCCGCTGTACACACCCTTGATTCTCTTACGGAGACATATATATCCATGGGTTTTAAGATTCTTCCTAGTCAGGTATATTCCTAGGCGTTGAATATGTGGTGTTGGGTCCATTTCGTTGAGCAAGGAGTAGGACTTGTCTATTACATATTGGGCTTATGGAAAGTTATCTGTGCTAATTTCAGTCTCTGGTTTTATGCAGCACCCCAAGGCACCTTTCCCCATAAGCAAGCACTAGTTGGTTTTCTAAATTTGAGACCCTTTTCTATTTTGTAATTCAGTTCATGTGTAGTCAAGTTTACATTCCGTGTATTCGTGATATCTTATGATGTTTCTTTTTCTGTGTGACGTAGTTCACGTAGAATCACCGTACCTGCATCCACTCACTATGCCGCTACGGGCCTGATGACACAGATTTCATTGCTGAGTGATATTGCATTGTACGTACGTGCCACAAGTTCTTTATCCATTTTTTGCTTTCTGGGATATTTACCTGATACTGTAGACGAGCTTCTTGTGAACACAGCCGTCTCAAATATTGGGGTGGCTGTCTGTTTTTGATTTTAATTTCCGTAAGCTATAGGACCATAAGTGGAAGTGCTATAGGCTGTGTTGCTTTGTTTCTTTCGTGTTTCAGGAAACACCATACACTTCTCCAGGGTGGCTGCTGGCAATTTACATCCTGCCAATCAGCATAACAAGGCTCCCTGTTCTCCATATCCTGTCCTACCTTTCTGGATTTTACACTTTTTTCAGATGGCCCTTTTGCCAGGGGGGCAGTGAGACTTCATTGTAGTGCAGATTTCATTTACAGGCTTGCTTGGTTGGCCAAAAAGGGCGTATGCGTTTTTTCCTGAATATATTCAGGAAAAAACGCATACGCCCTTTTTGGCCAAGTGCATCATTGTCGACGTTCTGCCTCTTTTCCTATGCTTTCAGGGCAATTCCAGTCTACCCCCTGCAATCGTTTTCCTGAAATTCTGCCCCGCTTTCAAGTCCCCTTCGCAGGCTTACTTCAATATATTTTTGGAGGAAAGCTGTCATTTATAACTCTGCAGGTTTGTGAATTACAGTGCCCCTGAGCTCCTTTCTTCAACTCGCTTTCTTGTGAGCTGGGCACAAAACCGCAGGATTGCTTCAGGCCCTAATCTGTTTCCAGCAGGGCACACTGAGCCTTTGTTTAATTCCTCTTCCTGGTGGGCAATGAGTGTTACATTTGCCCGTGCAGACACCTACAGCTAGTCTCTCATTGGTTCTCCCTATTCCTGTTCATTTTGCACAGAAATTGCAAGCTGTGCCAAAGAGGAGGTTAAAGGCACTGACTCTCCAAGCGGGGAGAGTGTTAGTAAAGCATCTGGAATGGTGAACCCGAGGACCAGGATACGAAAACTAAGATGCATTTTAAATCATTTCCCAATCACATGGTGGACGATACTCTTGGTTTCCCATGCATGTTTTAGCTGGAGGAAGAATCCCTTGAACCTGGAGAGTTGGGACCCATGGAATGGGTACCATGCAGTATGACTTCAAAGGGTCTGCATTTGCTCACCGAAACTCACCAATGCTATCAGCCTGAAGTGTCCAGCCTTATGTCTCAACCAGCTCTGGGTGTAGATGTGTTAAATCCCGGTTGCATCACATGCCCTGAGTGAATTATTTAAGAATTGCTCTCTATTTCACTGTCTTTATGATTTTTTTTTGAAATTTAATTTGATAATGGGATTTATCGGATTTTCACTGCTGCGTTTATGCCGCTGTACACACGCTTGATTCTCTTATGGAGACATATATATCCATGGGTTTTAAGATTCTTCCTAGTCAGGTATATTCCTAGGCGTTGAATATGTGGTGTTGGGTCCATTTCGTTGAGCAAGGAGTAGGTCTTGTCTATTACATATTTGGCTTATGGAAAGTTATCTGTGCTAATTTCAGTCTCTGGTTTATGAAGCACCCCAACGCACCTTTCCCCATAAGCAAGCACTAGTTGGTTTTCTAAATTTGAGACCCTGTTCTGTTTTGTAATTCAGTTCATGTGTAGTCAAGTTTACATTCCGTGTATTAGTGATATCTTATGATGTTTCTTTTTCTGTGTGACGTAGTTCACGTAGAATCACCGTACCTGCATCCACTCACTATGCCGCTACGGGCCTGATGACACAGATTTCATTGCTGAGTGATATTGCATTGTACGTACGTGCCACAACTTCTTTATCCATATTTTGCTTTCTGGGATATTTACCTGTTACTGTAGACGAGCTTCTTGTGAACACAGCCGTCCCAAATATTGGGGTGGCTGTCTGTTTTTGATTTTAATTTCCGTAAGCTATAGGACCATAAGTGGAAGTGCCATAGACTGTGTTGCTTTGTTTCTTATGTGTTTCAGGAAACACCATACACTTCTCCAGGCAGGCTGCTGGCAATTTACATCCTGCCAATCAGCATAACAAGGCTCCCTTTTCTCCATATACTGTCCTACCTTTCTGGATTTTACACTTTTTTCAGATGGCCCTCTTGCCCGGGGGGCAGTGAGACTTCATTGTAGTGCAGATTTCCTTTACAGGCTTGCTTGGTTGGCCAAAAAGGGCGTATGCGTTTTTTCCTGAATATATTCAGGAAAAAACGCATACGCCCTTTTTGGCCAAGTGCATCATTGTCGACGTTCTGCCTCTTTTCCTATGCTTTCAGGGCAATTCCAGTCTACCCCCTGCAATCGTTTTCCTGAAATTCTGCCCCGCTTTCAAGTCCCCTTCGCAGGCTTACTTCAATATATTTTTGGAGGATAGCTGTCATTTATAACTCTGCAGGTTTGTGAATTACAGTGCCCCTGAGCTCCTTTCTTCAACTCGCTTTCTTGTGAACTGGGCACAAAACCGCAGGATTGCTTCAGGCCCTAATCTGTTTCGGGCAGGGCATGCTGAGCCTTTGGTAAATTCCTCTTCCTGGTGGGAAATGAGCGTTACATTTGCCCGTGCAGACACCTACAGCTAGTCTCTCATTGGTTCTCCCTATTCCTGTTCATCTTGCACAGAAATTGCAAGCTGTGCCAAACAGGAGGTTAAAGGCACTGACTCTCCAAGCAGGGAGACTGTTAGTAAATCATCTGGAATGGTGAACCCGAGGACCAGGATACGAAAACTGAGATGCATTTTAAATCATTTCCCCATAACACGGTGGACCATACTGTGGGTTTCACATGCATGTTTTAGCTGGAGGAAGAATCCCTTGAACCTGAAGAGTTGGGACCCATGGAATAGGTACCATACAGTATGACTTCAAAGGGTGTGCATTTGCTCACCGAAACTCACCAATGCTATCAGCCTGAAGTGTCCAGCCTTATGTCTCAACCAGCTCTGGGTGTAGATGTGGTCAATCCCGGTTGCATCACATGCCCTGAGTGAATTATTTAAGAATTGCTCTCTATTTCACTGTCTTTGTGTTTTGTTTTCGAAATTTATTTTGATAATGGGATTTATCGGATTTTCACTGCTGCCTTTCGGCCGCTGTACACACCCTTGATTCTCTTACGGAGACATATATATCCATGGGTTTTAAGATTCTTCCTAGTCAGGTATATTCCTAGGCGTTGAATATGTGGTGTGGGGTCCATTTCGTTGAGCAAGGAGTAGGTCTTGTCTATTACATATTGGGCTTATGGAAAGTTATCTGTGCTAATTTCAGTCTCTGGTTTTATGCAGCACCCCAAGGCACCTTTCCCCATAAGCAAGCACTAGTTGGTTTTCTAAATTTGAGACCCTTTTCTATTTTGTAATTCAGTTCATGTGTAGTCAAGTTTACATTCCGTGTATTCGTGATATCTTATGATGTTTCTTTTTCTGTGTGACGTAGTTCACGTAGAATCACCGTACCTGCATCCACTCACTATGCCGCTATGGGCCTGATGACACAGATTTCATTGCTGAGTGATATTGCATTGTACGTACATGCCACAAGTTCTTTATCCATTTTTTGCTTTCTGGGATATTTACCTGATACTGTAGACGAGCTTCTTGTGAACACAGCCGTCTCAAATATTGGGGTGGCTGTCTGTTTTTGATTTTAATTTCCGTAAGCTATAGGTCCATAAGTGGAAGTGCCATAGGCTGTGTTGCTTTGTTTCTTTCGTGTTTCAGGAAACACCATACACTTCTCCAGGCTGGCTGCTGGCAATTTACATCCTGCCAATCAGCATAACAAGGCTCCCTGTTCTCCATATCCTGTCCTACCTTTCTGGATTTTACACTTTTTTCAGATGGCCCTCTTGCCCCGGGGGCAGTGAGACTTCATTGTAGTGCAGATTTCCTTTACAGGCTTGCTTGGTTGGCCAAAAAGGGCGTATGCGTTTTTTCCTGAATATATTCAGGAAAAAACGCATACGCCCTTTTTGGCCAAGTGCATCATTGTCGACGTTCTGCCTCTTTTCCTATGCTTTCAGGGCAATTCCAGTCTACCCCCTGCAATCGTTTTCCTGAAATTCTGCCCCGCTTTCAAGTCCCCTTCGCAGGCTTACTTCAATATATTTTTGGAGGAAAGCTGTCATTTATAACTCTGCAGGTTTGTGAATTACAGTGCCCCTGAGCTCCTTTCTTCAACTCGCTTTCTTGTGAGCTGGGCACAAAACCGCAGGATTGCTTCAGGCCCTAATCTGTTTCCAGCAGGGCACACTGAGCCTTTGTTTAATTCCTCTTCCTGTTGGGCAATGAGCGTTACATTTGCCCGTGCAGACACCTACAGCTAGTCTCTCATTGGTTCTCCCTATTCCTGTTCATTTTGCACAGAAATTGCAAGCTGTGCCAAAGAGGAGGTTAAAGGCACTGACTCTCCAAGTGGGGAGAGTGTTAGTAAAGCATCTGGAATGGTGAACCCGAGGACCAGGATACGAAAACTGAGATGCATTTTAAATCATTTCCCAATCACATGGTGGACGATACTCTTGGTTTCCCATGCATGTTTTAGCTGGAGGAAGAATCCCTTGAACCTGGAGAGTTGGGACCCATGGAATGGGTACCATGCAGTATGACTTCAAAGGGTGTGCATTTGCTCACCGAAACTCACCAATGCTATCAGCCTGAAGTGTCCAGCCTTATGTCTCAACCAGCTCTGGGTGTAGATGTGTTAAATCCCGGTTGCATCACATGCCCTGAGTGAATTATTTAAGAATTGCTCTCTATTTCACTGTCTTTATGATTTTTTTTTGAAATTTATTTTGATAATGGGATTTATCGGATTTTCACTGCTGCGTTTATGCCGCTGTACACACGCTTGATTCTCTTACGGAGACATATATATCCATGGGTTTTAAGATTCTTCCTAGTCAGGTATATTCCTAGGCGTTGAATATGTGGTGTTGGGTCCATTTCGTTGAGCAAGGAGTAGGTCTTGTCTATTACATATTTGGCTTATGGCAAGTTATCTGTGCTAATTTCAGTCTCTGGTTTTATGAAGCACCCCAACGCACCTTTCCCCATAAGCAAGCACTAGTTGGTTTTCTAAATTTGAGACCCTGTTCTGTTTTGTAATTCAGTTCATGTGTAGTCAAGTTTACATTCCGTGTATTAGTGATATCTTATGATGTTTCTTTTTCTGTGTGACGTAGTTCACGTAGAATCACCGTACCTGCATCCACTCACTATGCCGCTACGGGCCTGATGACACAGATTTCATTGCTGAGTGATATTGCATTGTACGTACGTGCCACAACTTCTTTATCCATATTTTGCTTTCTGGGATATTTACCTGTTACTGTAGACGAGCTTCTTGTGAACACAGCCGTCCCAAATATTGGGGTGGCTCTCTGTTTTTGATTTTAATTTCCCTAAGCAATAGGACCACAAGTGCAATTGCCATAGGCTGTGTTGCTTTATTTCTTATGTGTTTCAGGAAACACCATACACTGCTCCAGGGTGGCTCTTCACAATTTACATCCTGCCAATCAGCATTAAAAGGCTCCCTGTTCTCCATATCCTGTCCTACCTTTCTGGATTTTACACTTTTTTCAGATGGCCCTCTTGCCCGGGGGGCAGTGAGACTTCATTGTAGTGCAGATTTCCTTTACAGGCTTGCTTGGTTGGCCAAAAAGGGCGTATGCGTTTTTTCCTGAATATATTCAGGAAAAAACGCATACGCCCTTTTTGGCCAAGTGCATCATTGTCGACGTTCTGCCTCTTTTCCTATGCTTTCAGGGCAATTCCAGTCTACCCCCTGCAATGGTTTTCCAGAAATTCTGCCCCGCTTTCAAGTCCCCTTCGCAGGCTTACTTCAATATATTTTTGGAGGATAGCTGTCATTTATAACTCTGCAGGTTTGTGAATTACAGTGCCCCTGAGCTCCTTTCTTCAACTCGCTTTCTTGTGAACTGGGCACAAAACCGCAGGATTGCTTCAGGCCCTAATCTGTTTCGGGCAGGGCATGCTGAGCCTTTGGTAAATTCCTCTTCCTGGTGGGAAATGAGCGTTACATTTGCCCGTGCAGACACCTACAGCTAGTCTCTCATTGGTTCTCCCTATTCCTGTTCATCTTGCACAGAAATTGCAAGCTGTGCCAAAGAGGAGGTTAAAGGCACTGACTCTCCAAGCAGGGAGACTGTTAGTAAATCATCTGGAATGGTGAACCCGAGGACCAGGATACGAAAACTGAGATGCATTTTAAATCATTTCCCCATAACACGGTGGACCATACTGTGGGTTTCACATGCATGTTTTAGCTGGAGGAAGAATCCCTTGAACCTGAAGAGTTGGGACCCATGGAATAGGTACCATACAGTATGACTTCAAAGGGTGTGCATTTGCTCACCTAAACTCACCAATGCTATCAGCCTGAAGTGTCCAGCCTTATGTCTCAACCAGCTCTGGGTGTAGATGTGGTCAATCCCGGTTGCATCACATGCCCTGAGTGAATTATTTAAGAATTGCTCTCTATTTCACTGTCTTTGTGTTTTGTTTTCGAAATTTATTTTGATAATGGGATTTATCGGATTTTCACTGCTGCCTTTCGGCCGCTGTACACACCCTTGATTCTCTTACGGAGACATATATATCCATGGGTTTTAAGATTCTTCCTAGTCAGGTATATTCCTAGGCGTTGAATATGTGGTGTTGGGTCCATTTCGTTGAGCAAGGAGTAGGTCTTCTCTATTACATATTTGGCTTATGGAAAGTTATCTGTGCTAATTTCAGTCTCTGGTTTTATGAAGCACCCCAAGGCACCTTTCCCCATAAGCAAGCACTAGTTGGTTTTCTAAATTTGAGACCCTGTTCTGTTTTGTAATTCAGTTCATGTGTAGTCAAGTTTACATTCCGTGTATTAGTGATATCTTATGATGTTTCTTTTTCTGTGTGACGTAGTTCACGTAGAATCACCGTACCTGCATCCACTCACTATGCCGCTACGGGCCTGATGACACAGATTTCATTGCTGAGTGATATTGCATTGTACGTACGTGCCACAACTTCTTTATCCATATTTTGCTTTCTGGGATATTTACCTGTTACTGTAGACGAGCTTCTTGTGAACACAGCCGTCCCAAATATTGGGGTGGCTGTCTGTTTTTGATTTTAATTTCCGTAAGCTATAGGACCATAAGTGGAAGTGCCATAGACTGTGTTGCTTTGTTTCTTATGTGTTTCAGGAAACACCATACACTTCTCCAGGCTGGCTGCTGGCAATTTACATCCTGCCAATCAGCATAACAAGGCTCCCTGTTCTCCATATCCTGTCCTACCTTTCTGGATTTTACACTTTTTTCAGATGGCCCTCTTGCCCGGGGGGCAGTGAGACTTCATTGTAGTGCAGATTTCCTTTACAGGCTTGCTTGGTTGGCCAAAAAGGGCGTATGCGTTTTTTCCTGAATATATTCAGGAAAAAACGCATACGCCCTTTTTGGCCAAGTGCATCATTGTCGACGTTCTGCCTCTTTTCCTATGCTTTCAGGGCAATTCCAGTCTACCCCCTGCAATCGTTTTCCAGAAATTCTGCCCCGCTTTCAAGTCCCCTTCGCAGGCTTACTTCAATATATTTTTGGAGGATAGCTGTCATTTATAACTCTGCAGGTTTGTGAATTACAGTGCCCCTGAGCTCCTTTCTTCAACTCGCTTTCTTGTGATCTGGGCACAAAACCGCAGGATTGCTTCAGGCCCTAATCTGTTTCGGGCAGGGCATGCTGAGCCTTTGGTAAATTCCTCTTCCTGGTGGGAAATGAGCGTTACATTTGCCCGTGCAGACACCTACAGCTAGTCTCTCATTGGTTCTCCCTATTCCTGTTCATCTTGCACAGAAATTGCAAGCTGTGCCAAACAGGAGGTTAAAGGCACTGACTCTCCAAGCAGGGAGACTGTTAGTAAATCATCTGGAATGGTGAACCCGAGGACCAGGATACGAAAACTGAGATGCATTTTAAATCATTTCCCCATAACACGGTGGACCATACTGTGGGTTTCACATGCATGTTTTAGCTGGAGGAAGAATCCCTTGAACCTGAAGAGTTGGGACCCATGGAATAGGTACCATACAGTATGACTTCAAAGGGTGTGCATTTGCTCACCTAAACTCACCAATGCTATCAGCCTGAAGTGTCCAGCCTTATGTCTCAACCAGCTCTGGGTGTAGATGTGGTCAATCCCGGTTGCATCACATGCCCTGAGTGAATTATTTAAGAATTGCTCTCTATTTCACTGTCTTTGTGTTTTGTTTTCGAAATTTATTTTGATAATGGGATTTATCGGATTTTCACTGCTGCCTTTCGGCCGCTGTACACACCCTTGATTCTCTTACGGAGACATATATATCCATGGGTTTTAAGATTCTTCCTAGTCAGGTATATTCCTAGGCGTTGAATATGTGGTGTTGGGTCCATTTCGTTGAGCAAGGAGTAGGTCTTGTCTATTACATATTGGGCTTATGGAAAGTTATCTGTGCTAATTTCAGTCTCTGGTTTTATGCAGCACCCCAAGGCACCTTTCCCCATAAGCAAGCACTAGTTGGTTTTCTAAATTTGAGACCCTTTTCTATTTTGTAATTCAGTTCATGTGTAGTCAAGTATACATTCCGTGTATTCGTGATATCTTATGATGTTTCTTTTTCTGTGTGACGTAGTTCACGTAGAATCACCGTACCTGCATCCACTCACTATGCCGCTATGGGCCTGATGACACAGATTTCATTGCTGAGTGATATTGCATTGTACGTACGTGCCACAAGTTCTTTATCCATTTTTGGCTTTCTGGGATATTTACCTGATACTGTAGACGAGCTTCTTGTGAACACAGCCGTCTCAAATATTGGGGTGGCTGTCTGTTTTTGATGTTAATTTCCGTAAGCTATAGGACCATAAGTGGAAGTGCCATAGGCTGTGTTGCTTTGTTTCTTTCGTGTTTCAGGAAACACCATACACTTCTCCAGGGTGGCTGCTGGCAATTTACATCCTGCCAATCAGCATAACAAGGCTCCCTGTTCTCCATATCCTGTCCTACCTTTCTGGATTTTACACTTTTTTCAGATGGCCCTTTTGCCAGGGGGGCAGTGAGACTTCATTGTAGTGCAGATTTCATTTACAGGCTTGCTTGGTTGGCCAAAAAGGGCGTATGCGTTTTTTCCTGAATATATTCAGGAAAAAACACATACGCACTTTTTGGCCAAGTGCATCATTGTCGACGTTCTGCCTCTTTTCCTATGCTTTCAGGGCAATTCCAGTCTACCCCCTGCAATCGTTTTCCTGAAATTCTGCCCCGCTTTCAACTCCCCTTCGCAGGCTTACTTCAATATATTTTTGGAGGATAGCTGTCATTTATAACTCTGCAGGTTTGTGAATTACAGTGCCCCTGAGCTCCTTTCTTCAACTCGCTTTCTTGTGAGCTGGGCACAAAACCGCAGGATTGCTTCAGGCCCTAATCTGTTTCCGGCAGGGCACGCTGAGCCTTTGGTTAATTCCTCTTCCTGGTGGGAAATGAGCGTTACATTTGCCCGTGCAGACACCTACAGCTAGTCTCTCATTGGTTCTCCCTATTCCTGTTCATTTTGCACAGAAATTGCAAGCTGTGCCAAAGAGGAGGTTAAAGGCACTGACTCTCCAAGCGGGGAGAGTGTTAGTAAAGCATCTGGAATGGTGAACCCGAGGACCAGGATACGAAAACTGAGATGCATTTTAAATCATTTCCCAATCACATGGTGGACGATAATCTTGGTTTCCCATGCATGTTTTAGCTGGAGGAAGAATCCCTTGAACCTGGAGAGTTGGGACCCATGGAATGGGTACCATGCAGTATGACTTCAAAGGGTCTGCATTTGCTCACCGAAACTCACCAATGCTATCAGCCTGAAGTGTCCAGCCTTATGTCTCAACCAGCTCTGGGTGTAGATGTGTTAAATCCCGGTTGCATCACATGCCCTGAGTGAATTATTTAAGAATTGCTCTCTATTTCACTGTCTTTATGATTTTTTTTTGAAATTTATTTTGATAATGGGATTTATCGGATTTTCACTGCTGCGTTTATGCCGCTGTACACACGCTTGATTCTCTTACGGAGACATATATATCCATGGGTTTTAAGATTCTTCCTAGTCAGGTATATTCCTAGGCGTTGAATATGTGGTGTTGGGTCCATTTCGTTGAGCAAGGAGTAGGTCTTGTCTATTACATATTTGGCTTATGGAAAGTTATCTGTGCTAATTTCAGTCTCTGGTTTTATGAAGCACCCCAACGCACCTTTCCCCATAAGCAAGCACTAGTTGGTTTTCTAAATTTGAGACCCTGTTCTGTTTTGTAATTCAGTTCATGTGTAGTCAAGTTTACATTCCGTGTATTAGTGATATCTTATGATGTTTCTTTTTCTGTGTGACGTAGTTCACGTAGAATCACCGTACCTGCATCCACTCACTATGCCGCTACGGGCCTGATGACACAGATTTCATTGCTGAGTGATATTGCATTGTACGTACGTGCCACAACTTCTTTATCCATATTTTGCTTTCTGGGATATTTACCTGTTACTGTAGACGAGCTTCTTGTGAACACAGCCGTCCCAAATATTGGGGTGGCTGACTGTTTTTGATTTTAATTTCCGTAAGCTATAGGACCATAAGTGGAAGTGCCATAGACTGTGTTGCTTTGTTTCTTATGTGTTTCAGGAAACACCATACACTTCTCCAGGCTGGCTGCTGGCAATTTACATCCTGCCAATCAGCATAACAAGGCTCCCTGTTCTCCATATCCTGTCCTACCTTTCTGGATTTTACACTTTTTTCAGATGGCCCTCTTGCCCGGGGGGCAGTGAGACTTCATTGTAGTGCAGATTTCCTTTACAGGCTTGCTTGGTTGGCCAAAAAGGGCGTATGCGTTTTTTCCTGAATATATTCAGGAAAAAACGCATACGCCCTTTTTGGCCAAGTGCATCATTGTCGACGTTCTGCCTCTTTTCCTATGCTTTCAGGGCAATTCCAGTCTACCCCCTGCAATCGTTTTCCTGAAATTCTGCCCCGCTTTCAAGTCCCCTTCGCAGGCTTACTTCAATATATTTTTGGAGGATAGCTGTCATTTATAACTCTGCAGGTTTGTGAATTACAGTGCCCCTGAGCTCCTTTCTTCAACTCGCTTTCTTGTGAACTGGGCACAAAACCGCAGGATTGCTTCAGGCCCTAATCTGTTTCGGGCAGGGCATGCTGAGCCTTTGGTAAATTCCTCTTCCTGGTGGGAAATGAGCGTTACATTTGCCCGTGCAGACACCTACAGCTAGTCTCTCATTGGTTCTCCCTATTCCTGTTCATCTTGCACAGAAATTGCAAGCTGTGCCAAACAGGAGGTTAAAGGCACTGACTCTCCAAGCAGGGAGACTGTTAGTAAATCATCTGGAATGGTGAACCCGAGGACCAGGATACGAAAACTGAGATGCATTTTAAATCATTTCCCCATAACACGGTGGACCATACTGTGGGTTTCACATGCATGTTTTAGCTGGAGGAAGAATCCCTTGAAACTGAAGAGTTGGGACCCATGGAATAGGTACCATACAGTATGACTTCAAAGGGTGTGCATTTGCTCACCTAAACTCACCAATGCTATCAGCCTGAAGTGTCCAGCCTTATGTCTCAACCAGCTCTGGGTGTAGATGTGGTCAATCCCGGTTGCATCACATGCCCTGAGTGAATTATTTAAGAATTGCTCTCTATTTCACTGTCTTTGTGTTTTGTTTTCGAAATTTATTTTGATAATGGGATTTATCGGATTTTCACTGCTGCCTTTCGGCCGCTGTACACACCCTTGATTCTCTTACGGAGACATATATATCCATGGGTTTTAAGATTCTTCCTAGTCAGGTATATTCCTAGGCGTTGAATATGTGGTGTTGGGTCCATTTCGTTGAGCAAGGAGTAGGTCTTGTCTATTACATATTGGGCTTATGGAAAGTTATCTGTGCTAATTTCAGTCTCTGGTTTTATGCAGCACCCCAAGGCACCTTTCCCCATAAGCAAGCACTAGTTGGTTTTCTAAATTTGAGACCCTTTTCTATTTTGTAATTCAGTTCATGTGTAGTCAAGTTTACATTCCGTGTATTCGTGATATCTTATGATGTTTCTTTTTCTGTGTGACGTAGTTCACGTAGAATCACCGTACCTGCATCCACTCACTATGCCGCTATGGGCCTGATGACACAGATTTCATTGCTGAGTGATATTGCATTGTACGTACGTGCCACAAGTTCTTTATCCATTTTTTGCTTTCTGGGATATTTACCTGATACTGTAGACGAGCTTCTTGTGAACACAGCCGTTTCAAATATTGGGGTGGCTGTCTGTTTTTGATTTTAATTTCCGTAAGCTATAGGACCATAAGTGGAAGTGCCATAGGCTGTGTTGCTTTGTTTCTTTCGTGTTTCAGGAAACACCATACACTTCTCCAGGGTGGCTGCTGGCAATTTACATCCTGCCAATCAGCATAACAAGGCTCCCTGTTCTCCATATCCTGTCCTACCTTTCTGGATTTTACACTTTTTTCAGATGGCCCTTTTGCCAGGGGGGCAATGAGACTTCATTGTAGTGCAGATTTCATTTACAGGCTTGCTTGGTTGGCCAAAAAGGGCGTATGCGTTTTTTCCTGAATATATTCAGGAAAAAACGCATACGCCCTTTTTGGCCAAGTGCATCATTGTCGACGTTCTGCCTCTTTTCCTATGCTTTCAGGGCAATTCCAGTCTACCCCCTGCAATCGTTTTCCTGAAATTCTGCCCCGCTTTCAAGTCCCCTTCGCAGGCTTACTTCAATATATTTTTGGAGGAAAGCTGTCATTTATAACTCTGCAGGTTTGTGAATTACAGTGCCCCTGAGCTCCTTTCTTCAACTCGCTTTCTTGTGAGCTGGGCACAAAACCGCAGGATTGCTTCAGGCCCTAATCTGTTTCCAGCAGGGCACACTGAGCCTTTGTTTAATTCCTCTTCCTGGTGGGCAATGAGCGTTACATTTGCCCGTGCAGACACCTACAGCTAGTCTCTCATTGGTTCTCCCTATTCCTGTTCATTTTGCACAGAAATTGCAAGCTGTGCCAAAGAGGAGGTTAAAGGCACTGACTCTCCAAGCGGGGAGAGTGTTAGTAAAGCATCTGGAATGGTGAACCCGAGGACCAGGATACGAAAACTGAGATGCATTTTAAATCACTTCCCAATCACATGGTGGACGATACTCTTGGTTTCCCATGCATGTTTTAGCTGGAGGAAGAATCCCTTGAACCTGGAGAGTTGGGACCCATGGAATGGGTACCATGCAGTATGACTTCAAAGGGTCTGCATTTGCTCACCGAAACTCACCAATGCTATCAGCCTGAAGTGTCCAGCCTTATGTCTCAACCAGCTCTGGGTGTAGATGTGTTAAATCCCGGTTGCATCACATGCCCTGAGTGAATTATTTAAGAATTGCTCTCTATTTCACGGTCTTTATGATTTTTTTTTGAAATTTATTTTGATAATGGGATTTATCGGATTTTCACTGCTGCGTTTATGCCGCTGTACACACGCTTGATTCTCTTACGGAGACATATATATCCATGGGTTTTAAGATTCTTCCTAGTCAGGTATATTCCTAGGCGTTGAATATGTGGTGTTGGGTCCATTTCGTTGAGCAAGGAGTAGGTCTTGTCTATTACATATTTGGCTTATGGAAAGTTATCTGTGCTAATTTCAGTCTCTGGTTTTATGAAGCACCCCAACGCACCTTTCCCCATAAGCAAGCACTAGTTGGTTTTCTAAATTTGAGACCCTGTTCTGTTTTGTAATTCAGTTCATGTGTAGTCAAGTTTACATTCCGTGTATTAGTGATATCTTATGATGTTTCTTTTTCTGTGTGACGTAGTTCACGTAGAATCACCGTACCTGCATCCACTCACTATGCCGCTACGGGCCTGATGACACAGATTTCATTGCTGAGTGATATTGCATTGTACGTACGTGCCACAACTTCTTTATCCATATTTTGCTTTCTGGGATATTTACCTGTTACTGTAGACGAGCTTCTTGTGAACACAGCCGTCGCAAATATTGGGGTGGCTGTCTGTTTTTGATTTTAATTTCCGTAAGCTATAGGACCATAAGTGGAAGTGCCATAGACTGTGTTGCTTTGTTTCTTATGTGTTTCAGGAAACACCATACACTTCTCCAGGCTGGCTGCTGGCAATTTACATCCTGCCAATCAGCATAACAAGGCTCCCTGTTCTCCATATCCTGTCCTACCTTTCTGGATTTTACACTTTTTTCAGATGGCCCTCTTGCCCGGGGGGCAGTGAGACTTCATTGTAGTGCAGATTTCCTTTACAGGCTTGCTTGGTTGGCCAAAAAGGGCGTATGCGTTTTTTCCTGAATATATTCAGGAAAAAACGCATACGCCATTTTTGGCCAAGTGCATCATTGTCGACGTTCTGCCTCTTTTCCTATGCTTTCAGGGCAATTCCAGTCTACCCCCTGCAATCGTTTTCCTGAAATTCTGCCCCGCTTTCAAGTCCCCTTCGCAGGCTTACTTCAATATATTTTTGGAGGATAGCTGTCATTTATAACTCTGCAGGTTTGTGAATTACAGTGCCCCTGAGCTCCTTTCTTCAACTCGCTTTCTTGTGAACTGGGCACAAAACCGCAGGATTGCTTCAGGCCCTAATCTGTTTCGGGCAGGGCATGCTGAGCCTTTGGTAAATTCCTCTTCCTGGTGGGAAATGAGCGTTACATTTGCCCGTGCAGACACCTACAGCTAGTCTCTCATTGGTTCTCCCTATTCCTGTTCATCTTGCACAGAAATTGCAAGCTGTGCCAAACAGGAGGTTAAAGGCACTGACTCTCCAAGCAGGGAGACTGTTAGTAAATCATCTGGAATGGTGAACCCGAGGACCAGGATACGAAAACTGAGATGCATTTTAAATCATTTCCCCATAACACGGTGGACCATACTGTGGGTTTCACATGCATGTTTTAGCTGGAGGAAGAATCCCTTGAACCTGAAGAGTTGGGACCCATGGAATAGGTACCATACAGTATGACTTCAAAGGGTGTGCATTTGCTCACCTAAACTCACCAATGCTATCAGCCTGAAGTGTCCAGCCTTATGTCTCAACCAGCTCTGGGTGTAGATGTGGTCAATCCCGGTTGCATCACATGCCCTGAGTGAATTATTTAAGAATTGCTCTCTATTTCACTGTCTTTGTGTTTTGTTTTCGAAATTTATTTTGATAATGGGATTTATCGGATTTTCACTGCTGCCTTTCGGCCGCTGTACACACCCTTGATTCTCTTACGGAGACATATATATCCATGGGTTTTAAGATTCTTCCTAGTCAGGTATATTCCTAGGCGTTGAATATGTGGTGTTGGGTCCATTTCGTTGAGCAAACAGTAGGTCTTGTCTATTACATATTGGGCTTATGGAAAGTTATCTGTGCTAATTTCAGTCTCTGGTTTTATGCAGCACCCCAAGGCACCTTTCCCCATAAGCAAGCACTAGTTGGTTTTCTAAATTTGAGACCCTTTTCTATTTTGTAATTCAGTTCATGTGTAGTCAAGTTTACATTCCGTGTATTCGTGATATCTTATGATGTTTCTTTTTCTGTGTGACGTAGTTCACGTAGAATCACCGTACCTGCATCCACTCACTATGCCGCTATGGGCCTGATGACACAGATTTCATTGCTGAGTGATATTGCATTGTACGTACGTGCCACAAGTTCTTTATCCATTTTTTGCTTTCTGGGATATTTACCTGATACTGTAGACGAGCTTCTTGTGAACACAGCCATCTCAAATATTGGGGTGGCTGTCTGTTTTTGATTTTAATTTCCGTAAGCTATAGGACCATAAGTGGAAGTGCCATAGGCTGTGTTGCTTTGTTTCTTTCGTGTTTCAGGAAACACCATACACTTCTCCAGGGTGGCTGCTGGCAATTTACATCCTGCCAATCAGCATAACAAGGCTCCCTGTTCTCCATATCCTGTCCTACCTTTCTGGATTTTACACTTTTTTCAGATGGCCCTTTTGCCAGGGGGGCAGTGAGACTTCATTGTAGTGCAGATTTCATTTACAGGCTTGCTTGGTTGGCCAAAAAGGGCGTATGCGTTTTTTCCTGAATATATTCAGGAAAAAACGCATACGCCCTTTTTGGCCAAGTGCATCATTGTCGACGTTCTGCCTCTTTTCCTATGCTTTCAGGGCAATTCCAGTCTACCCCCTGCAATCGTTTTCCTGAAATTCTGCCCCGCTTTCAAGTCCCCTTCGCAGGCTTACTTCAATATATTTTTGGAGGAAAGCTGTCATTTATAACTCTGCAGGTTTGTGAATTACAGTGCCCCTGAGCTCCTTTCTTCAACTCGCTTTCTTGTGAGCTGGGCACAAAACCGCAGGATTGCTTCAGGCCCTAATCTGTTTCCAGCAGGGCACACTGAGCCTTTGTTTAATTCCTCTTCCTGGTGGGCAATGAGCGTTACATTTGCCCGTGCAGACACCTACAGCTAGTCTCTCATTGGTTCTCCCTATTCCTGTTCATTTTGCACAGAAATTGCAAGCTGTGCCAAAGAGGAGGTTAAAGGCACTGACTCTCCAAGCGGGGAGAGTGTTAGTAAAGCATCTGGAATGGTGAACCCGAGGACCAGGATACGAAAACTGAGATGCATTTTAAATCATTTCCCAATCACATGGTGGACGATACTCTTGGTTTCCCATGCATGTTTTAGCTGGAGGAAGAATCCCTTGAACCTGGAGAGTTGGGACCCATGGAATGGGTACCATGCAGTATGACTTCAAAGGGTCTGCATTTGCTCACCGAAACTCACCAATGCTATCAGCCTGAAGTGTCCAGCCTTATGTCTCAACCAGCTCTGGGTGTAGATGTGTTAAATCCCGGTTGCATCACATGCCCTGAGTGAATTATTTAAGAATTGCTCTCTATTTCACTGTCTTTATGATTTTTTTTTGAAATTTATTTTGATAATGGGATTTATCGGATTTTCACTGCTGCGTTTATGCCGCTGTACACACGCTTGATTCTCTTACGGAGACATATATATCCATGGGTTTTAAGATTCTTCCTAGTCAGGTATATTCCTAGGCGTTGAATATGTGGTGTTGGGTCCATTTCGTTGAGCAAGGAGTAGGTCTTGTCTATTACATATTTGGCTTATGGAAAGTTATCTGTGCTAATTTCAGTCTCTGGTTTTATGAAGCACCCCAACGCACCTTTCCCCATAAGCAAGCACTAGTTGGTTTTCTAAATTTGAGACCCTGTTCTGTTTTGTAATTCAGTTCATGTGTAGTCAAGTTTACATTCCGTGTATTAGTGATATCTTATGATGTTTCTTTTTCTGTGTGACGTAGTTCACGTAGAATCACCGTACCTGCATCCACTCACTATGCCGCTACGGGCCTGATGACACAGATTTCATTGCTGAGTGATATTGCATTGTACGTACGTGCCACAACTTCTTTATCCATATTTTGCTTTCTGGGATATTTACCTGTTACTGTAGACGAGCTTCTTGTGAACACAGCCGTCCCAAATATTGGGGTGGCTGTCTGTTTTTGATTTTAATTTCCGTAAGCTATAGGACCATAAGTGGAAGTGCCATAGACTGTGTTGCTTTGTTTCTTATGTGTTTCAGGAAACACCATACACTTCTCCAGGCTGGCTGCTGGCAATTTACATCCTGCCAATCAGCATAACAAGGCTCCCTGTTCTCCATATCCTGTCCTACCTTTCTGGATTTTACACTTTTTTCAGATGGCCCTCTTGCCCGGGGGGCAGTGAGACTTCATTGTAGTGCAGATTTCCTTTACAGGCTTGCTTGGTTGGCCAAAAAGGGCGTATGCGTTTTTTCCTGAATATATTCAGGAAAAAACGCATACGCCCTTTTTGGCCAAGTGCATCATTGTCGACGTTCTGCCTCTTTTCCTATGCTTTCAGGGCAATTCCAGTCTACCCCCTGCAATCGTTTTCCTGAAATTCTGCCCCGCTTTCAAGTCCCCTTCGCAGGCTTACTTCAATATATTTTTGGAGGATAGCTGTCATTTATAACTCTGCAGGTTTGTGAATTACAGTGCCCCTGAGCTCCTTTCTTCAACTCGCTTTCTTGTGAACTGGGCACAAAACCGCAGGATTGCTTCAGGCCCTAATCTGTTTCGGGCAGGGCATGCTGAGCCTTTGGTAAATTCCTCTTCCTGGTGGGAAATGAGCGTTACATTTGCCCGTGCAGACACCTACAGCTAGTCTCTCATTGGTTCTCCCTATTCCTGTTCATCTTGCACAGAAATTGCAAGCTGTGCCAAACAGGAGGTTAAAGGCACTGACTCTCCAAGCAGGGAGACTGTTAGTAAATCATCTGGAATGGTGAACCCGAGGACCAGGATACGAAAACTGAGATGCATTTTAAATCATTTCCCCATAACACGGTGGACCATACTGTGGGTTTCACATGCATGTTTTAGCTGGAGGAAGAATCCCTTGAAACTGAAGAGTTGGGACCCATGGAATAGGTACCATACAGTATGACTTCAAAGGGTGTGCATTTGCTCACCTAAACTCACCAATGCTATCAGCCTGAAGTGTCCAGCCTTATGTCTCAACCAGCTCTGGGTGTAGATGTGGTCAATCCCGGTTGCATCACATGCCCTGAGTGAATTATTTAAGAATTGCTCTCTATTTCACTGTCTTTGTGTTTTGTTTTCGAAATTTATTTTGATAATGGGATTTATCGGATTTTCACTGCTGCCTTTCGGCCGCTGTACACACCCTTGATTCTCTTATGGAGACATATATATCCATGGGTTTTAAGATTCTTCCTAGTCAGGTATATTCCTAGGCGTTGAATATGTGGTGTTGGGTCCATTTCGTTGAGCAAGGAGTAGGTCTTGTCTATTACATATTGGGCTTATGGAAAGTTATCTGTGCTAATTTCAGTCTCTGGTTTTATGCAGCACCCCAAGGCACCTTTCCCCATAAGCAAGCACTAGTTGGTTTTCTAAATTTGAGACCCTTTTCTATTTTGTAATTCAGTTCATGTGTAGTCAAGTTTACATTCCGTGTATTCGTGATATCTTATGATGTTTCTTTTTCTGTGTGACGTAGTTCACGTAGAATCACCGTACCTGCATCCACTCACTATGCCGCTATGGGCCTGATGACACAGATTTCATTGCTGAGTGATATTGCATTGTACGTACGTGCCACAAGTTCTTTATCCATTTTTTGCTTTCTGGGATATTTACCTGATACTGTAGACGAGCTTCTTGTGAACACAGCCGTTTCAAATATTGGGGTGGCTGTCTGTTTTTGATTTTAATTTCCGTAAGCTATAGGACCATAAGTGGAAGTGCCATAGGCTGTGTTGCTTTGTTTCTTTCGTGTTTCAGGAAACACCATACACTTCTCCAGGGTGGCTGCTGGCAATTTACATCCTGCCAATCAGCATAACAAGGCTCCCTGTTCTCCATATCCTGTCCTACCTTTCTGGATTTTACACTTTTTTCAGATGGCCCTTTTGCCAGGGGGGCAGTGAGACTTCATTGTAGTGCAGATTTCATTTACAGGCTTGCTTGGTTGGCCAAAAAGGGCGTATGCGTTTTTTCCTGAATATATTCAGGAAAAAACGCATACGCCCTTTTTGGCCAAGTGCATCATTGTCGACGTTCTGCCTCTTTTCCTATGCTTTCAGGGCAATTCCAGTCTACCCCCTGCAATCGTTTTCCTGAAATTCTGCCCCGCTTTCAAGTCCCCTTCGCAGGCTTACTTCAATATATTTTTGGAGGAAAGCTGTCATTTATAACTCTGCAGGTTTGTGAATTACAGTGCCCCTGAGCTCCTTTCTTCAACTCGCTTTCTTGTGAGCTGGGCACAAAACCGCAGGATTGCTTCAGGCCCTAATCTGTTTCCAGCAGGGCACACTGAGCCTTTGTTTAATTCCTCTTCCTGGTGGGCAATGAGCGTTACATTTGCCCGTGCAGACACCTACAGCTAGTCTCTCATTGGTTCTCCCTATTCCTGTTCATTTTGCACAGAAATTGCAAGCTGTGCCAAAGAGGAGGTTAAAGGCACTGACTCTCCAAGCGGGGAGAGTGTTAGTAAAGCATCTGGAATGGTGAACCCGAGGACCAGGATACGAAAACTGAGATGCATTTTAAATCATTTCCCAATCACATGGTGGACGATACTCTTGGTTTCCCATGCATGTTTTAGCTGGAGGAAGAATCCCTTGAACCTGGAGAGTTGGGACCCATGGAATGGGTACCATGCAGTATGACTTCAAAGGGTCTGCATTTGCTCACCGAAACTCACCAATGCTATCAGCCTGAAGTGTCCAGCCTTATGTCTCAACCAGCTCTGGGTGTAGATGTGTTAAATCCCGGTTGCATCACATGCCCTGAGTGAATTATTTAAGAATTGCTCTCTATTTCACTGTCTTTATGATTTTTTTTTGAAATTTATTTTGATAATGGGATTTATCGGATTTTCACTGCTGCGTTTATGCCGCTGTACACACGCTTGATTCTCTTACGGAGACATATATATCCATGGGTTTTAAGATTCTTCCTAGTCAGGTATATTCCTAGGCGTTGAATATGTGGTGTTGGGTCCATTTCGTTGAGCAAGGAGTAGGTCTTGTCTATTACATATTTGGCTTATGGAAAGTTATCTGTGCTAATTTCAGTCTCTGGTTTTATGAAGCACCCCAACGCACCTTTCCCCATAAGCAAGCACTAGTTGGTTTTCTAAATTTGAGACCCTGTTCTGTTTTGTAATTCAGTTCATGTGTAGTCAAGTTTACATTCCGTGTATTAGTGATATCTTATGATGTTTCTTTTTCTGTGTGACGTAGTTCACGTAGAATCACCGTACCTGCATCCACTCACTATGCCGCTACGGGCCTGATGACACAGATTTCATTGCTGAGTGATATTGCATTGTACGTACGTGCCACAACTTCTTTATCCATATTTTGCTTTCTGGGATATTTACCTGTTACTGTAGACGAGCTTCTTGTGAACACAGCCGTCCCAAATATTGGGGTGGCTGTCTGTTTTTGATTTTAATTTCCGTAAGCTATAGGACCATAAGTGGAAGTGCCATAGACTGTGTTGCTTTGTTTCTTATGTGTTTCAGGAAACACCATACACTTCTCCAGGCTGGCTGCTGGCAATTTACATCCTGCCAATCAGCATAACAAGGCTCCCTGTTCTCCATATCCTGTCCTACCTTTCTGGATTTTACACTTTTTTCAGATGGCCCTCTTGCCCGGGGGGCAGTGAGACTTCATTGTAGTGCAGATTTCCTTTACAGGCTTGCTTGGTTGGCCAAAAAGGGCGTATGCGTTTTTTCCTGAATATATTCAGGAAAAAACGCATACGCCCTTTTTGGCCAAGTGCATCATTGTCGACGTTCTGCCTCTTTTCCTATGCTTTCAGGGCAATTCCAGTCTACCCCCTGCAATCGTTTTCCTGAAATTCTGCCCCGCTTTCAAGTCCCCTTCGCAGGCTTACTTCAATATATTTTTGGAGGATAGCTGTCATTTATAACTCTGCAGGTTTGTGAATTACAGTGCCCCTGAGCTCCTTTCTTCAACTCGCTTTCTTGTGAACTGGGCACAAAACCGCAGGATTGCTTCAGGCCCTAATCTGTTTCGGGCAGGGCATGCTGAGCCTTTGGTAAATTCCTCTTCCTGGTGGGAAATGAGCGTTACATTTGCCCGTGCAGACACCTACAGCTAGTCTCTCATTGGTTCTCCCTATTCCTGTTCATCTTGCACAGAAATTGCAAGCTGTGCCAAACAGGAGGTTAAAGGCACTGACTCTCCAAGCAGGGAGACTGTTAGTAAATCATCTGGAATGGTGAACCCGAGGACCAGGATACGAAAACTGAGATGCATTTTAAATCATTTCCCCATAACACGGTGGACCATACTGTGGGTTTCACATGCATGTTTTAGCTGGAGGAAGAATCCCTTGAACCTGAAGAGTTGGGACCCATGGAATAGGTACCATACAGTATGACTTCAAAGGGTGTGCATTTGCTCACCTAAACTCACCAATGCTATCAGCCTGAAGTGTCCAGCCTTATGTCTCAACCAGCTCTGGGTGTAGATGTGGTCAATCCCGGTTGCATCACATGCCCTGAGTGAATTATTTAAGAATTGCTCTCTATTTCACTGTCTTTGTGTTTTGTTTTCGAAATTTATTTTGATAATGGGATTTATCGGATTTTCACTGCTGCCTTTCGGCCGCTGTACACACCCTTGATTCTCTTACGGAGACATATATATCCATGGGTTTTAAGATTCTTCCTAGTCAGGTATATTCCTAGGCGTTGAATATGTGGTGTTGGGTCCATTTCGTTGAGCAAACAGTAGGTCTTGTCTATTACATATTGGGCTTATGGAAAGTTATCTGTGCTAATTTCAGTCTCTGGTTTTATGCAGCACCCCAAGGCACCTTTCCCCATAAGCAAGCACTAGTTGGTTTTCTAAATTTGAGACCCTTTTCTATTTTGTAATTCAGTTCATGTGTAGTCAAGTTTACATTCCGTGTATTCGTGATATCTTATGATGTTTCTTTTTCTGTGTGACGTAGTTCACGTAGAATCACCGTACCTGCATCCACTCACTATGCCGCTATGGGCCTGATGACACAGATTTCATTGCTGAGTGATATTGCATTGTACGTACGTGCCACAAGTTCTTTATCCATTTTTTGCTTTCTGGGATATTTACCTGATACTGTAGACGAGCTTCTTGTGAACACAGCCATCTCAAATATTGGGGTGGCTGTCTGTTTTTGATTTTAATTTCCGTAAGCTATAGGACCATATGTGGAAGTGCCATAGGCTGTGTTGCTTTGTTTCTTTCGTGTTTCAGGAAACACCATACACTTCTCCAGGGTGGCTGCTGGCAATTTACATCCTGCCAATCAGCATAACAAGGCTCCCTGTTCTCCATATCCTGTCCTACCTTTCTGGATTTTACACTTTTTTCAGATGGCCCTTTTGCCAGGGGGGCAGTGAGACTTCATTGTAGTGCAGATTTCATTTACAGGCTTGCTTGGTTGGCCAAAAAGGGCGTATGCGTTTTTTCCTGAATATATTCAGGAAAAAACGCATACGCCCTTTTTGGCCAAGTGCATCATTGTCGACGTTCTGCCTCTTTTCCTATGCTTTCAGGGCAATTCCAGTCTACCCCCTGCAATCGTTTTCCTGAAATTCTGCCCCGCTTTCAAGTCCCCTTCGCAGGCTTACTTCAATATATTTTTGGAGGAAAGCTGTCATTTATAACTCTGCAGGTTTGTGAATTACAGTGCCCCTGAGCTCCTTTCTTCAACTCGCTTTCTTGTGAGCTGGGCACAAAACCGCAGGATTGCTTCAGGCCCTAATCTGTTTCCAGCAGGGCACACTGAGCCTTTGTTTAATTCCTCTTCCTGGTGGGAAATGAGCGTTACATTTGCCCGTGCAGACACCTACAGCTAGTCTCTCATTGGTTCTCCCTATTCCTGTTCATCTTGCACAGAAATTGCAAGCTGTGCCAAACAGGAGGTTAAAGGCACTGACTCTCCAAGCAGGGAGACTGTTAGTAAATCATCTGGAATGGTGAACCCGAGGACCAGGATACGAAAACTGAGATGCATTTTAAATCATTTCCCCATAACACGGTGGACCATACTGTGGGTTTCACATGCATGTTTTAGCTGGAGGAAGAATCCCTTGAACCTGAAGAGTTGGGACCCATGGAATAGGTACCATACAGTATGACTTCAAAGGGTGTGCATTTGCTCACCTAAACTCACCAATGCTATCAGCCTGAAGTGTCCAGCCTTATGTCTCAACCAGCTCTGGGTGTAGATGTGGTCAATCCCGGTTGCATCACATGCCCTGAGTGAATTATTTAAGAATTGCTCTCTATTTCACTGTCTTTGTGTTTTGTTTTCGAAATTTATTTTGATAATGGGATTTATCGGATTTTCACTGCTGCCTTTCGGCCGCTGTACACACCCTTGATTCTCTTACGGAGACATATATATCCATGGGTTTTAAGATTCTTCCTAGTCAGGTATATTCCTAGGCGTTGAATATGTGGTGTTGGGTCCATTTCGTTGAGCAAACAGTAGGTCTTGTCTATTACATATTGGGCTTATGGAAAGTTATCTGTGCTAATTTCAGTCTCTGGTTTTATGCAGCACCCCAAGGCACCTTTCCCCATAAGCAAGCACTAGTTGGTTTTCTAAATTTGAGACCCTTTTCTATTTTGTAATTCAGTTCATGTGTAGTCAAGTTTACATTCCGTGTATTCGTGATATCTTATGATGTTTCTTTTTCTGTGTGACGTAGTTCACGTAGAATCACCGTACCTGCATCCACTCACTATGCCGCTATGGGCCTGATGACACAGATTTCATTGCTGAGTGATATTGCATTGTACGTACGTGCCACAAGTTCTTTATCCATTTTTTGCTTTCTGGGATATTTACCTGATACTGTAGACGAGCTTCTTGTGAACACAGCCATCTCAAATATTGGGGTGGCTGTCTGTTTTTGATTTTAATTTCCGTAAGCTATAGGACCATATGTGGAAGTGCCATAGGCTGTGTTGCTTTGTTTCTTTCGTGTTTCAGGAAACACCATACACTTCTCCAGGGTGGCTGCTGGCAATTTACATCCTGCCAATCAGCATAACAAGGCTCCCTGTTCTCCATATCCTGTCCTACCTTTCTGGATTTTACACTTTTTTCAGATGGCCCTTTTGCCAGGGGGGCAGTGAGACTTCATTGTAGTGCAGATTTCATTTACAGGCTTGCTTGGTTGGCCAAAAAGGGCGTATGCGTTTTTTCCTGAATATATTCAGGAAAAAACGCATACGCCCTTTTTGGCCAAGTGCATCATTGTCGACGTTCTGCCTCTTTTCCTATGCTTTCAGGGCAATTCCAGTCTACCCCCTGCAATCGTTTTCCTGAAATTCTGCCCCGCTTTCAAGTCCCCTTCGCAGGCTTACTTCAATATATTTTTGGAGGAAAGCTGTCATTTATAACTCTGCAGGTTTGTGAATTACAGTGCCCCTGAGCTCCTTTCTTCAACTCGCTTTCTTGTGAGCTGGGCACAAAACCGCAGGATTGCTTCAGGCCCTAATCTGTTTCCAGCAGGGCACACTGAGCCTTTGTTTAATTCCTCTTCCTGGTGGGCAATGAGCGTTACATTTGCCCGTGCAGACACCTACAGCTAGTCTCTCATTGGTTCTCCCTATTCCTGTTCATTTTGCACAGAAATTGCAAGCTGTGCCAAAGAGGAGGTTAAAGGCACTGACTCTCCAAGCGGGGAGAGTGTTAGTAAAGCATCTGGAATGGTGAACCCGAGGACCAGGATACGAAAACTGAGATGCATTTTAAATCATTTCCCAATCACATGGTGGACGATACTCTTGGTTTCCCATGCATGTTTTAGCTGGAGGAAGAATCCCTTGAACCTGGAGAGTTGGGACCCATGGAATGGGTACCATGCAGTATGACTTCAAAGGGTCTGCATTTGCTCACCGAAACTCACCAATGCTATCAGCCTGAAGTGTCCAGCCTTATGTCTCAACCAGCTCTGGGTGTAGATGTGTTAAATCCCGGTTGCATCACATGCCCTGAGTGAATTATTTAAGAATTGCTCTCTATTTCACTGTCTTTATGATTTTTTTTTGAAATTTATTTTGATAATGGGATTTATCGGATTTTCACTGCTGCGTTTATGCCGCTGTACACACGCTTGATTCTCTTACGGAGACATATATATCCATGGGTTTTAAGATTCTTCCTAGTCAGGTATATTCCTAGGCGTTGAATATGTGGTGTTGGGTCCATTTCGTTGAGCAAGGAGTAGGTCTTGTCTATTACATATTTGGCTTATGGAAAGTTATCTGTGCTAATTTCAGTCTCTGGTTTTATGAAGCACCCCAACGCACCTTTCCCCATAAGCAAGCACTAGTTGGTTTTCTAAATTTGAGACCCTGTTCTGTTTTGTAATTCAGTTCATGTGTAGTCAAGTTTACATTCCGTGTATTAGTGATATCTTATGATGTTTCTTTTTCTGTGTGACGTAGTTCACGTAGAATCACCGTACCTGCATCCACTCACTATGCCGCTACGGGCCTGATGACACAGATTTCATTGCTGAGTGATATTGCATTGTACGTACGTGCCACAACTTCTTTATCCATATTTTGCTTTCTGGGATATTTACCTGTTACTGTAGACGAGCTTCTTGTGAACACAGCCGTCCCAAATATTGGGGTGGCTGTCTGTTTTTGATTTTAATTTCCGTAAGCTATAGGACCATAAGTGGAAGTGCCATAGACTGTGTTGCTTTGTTTCTTATGTGTTTCAGGAAACACCATACACTTCTCCAGGCTGGCTGCTGGCAATTTACATCCTGCCAATCAGCATAACAAGGCTCCCTGTTCTCCATATCCTGTCCTACCTTTCTGGATTTTACACTTTTTTCAGATTGCCCTCTTGCCCGGGGGGCAGTGAGACTTCATTGTAGTGCAGATTTCCTTTACAGGCTTGCTTGGTTGGCCAAAAAGGGCGTATGCGTTTTTTCCTGAATATATTCAGGAAAAAACGCATACGCCCTTTTTGGCCAAGTGCATCATTGTCGACGTTCTGCCTCTTTTCCTATGCTTTCAGGGCAATTCCAGTCTACCCCCTGCAATCGTTTTCCAGAAATTCTGCCCCGCTTTCAAGTCCCCTTCGCAGGCTTACTTCAATATATTTTTGGAGGATAGCTGTCATTTATAACTCTGCAGGTTTGTGAATTACAGTGCCCCTGAGCTCCTTTCTTCAACTCGCTTTCTTGTGAACTGGGCACAAAACCGCAGGATTGCTTCAGGCCCTAATCTGTTTCGGGCAGGGCATGCTGAGCCTTTGGTAAATTCCTCTTCCTGGTGGGAAATGAGCATTACATTTGCCCGTGCAGACACCTACAGCTAGTCTCTCATTGGTTCTCCCTATTCCTGTTCATCTTGCACAGAAATTGCAAGCTGTGCCAAACAGGAGGTTAAAGGCACTGACTCTCCAAGCAGGGAGACTGTTAGTAAATCATCTGGAATGGTGAACCCGAGGACCAGGATACGAAAACTGAGATGCATTTTAAATCATTTCCCCATAACACGGTGGACCATACTGTGGGTTTCACATGCATGTTTTAGCTGGAGGAAGAATCCCTTGAACCTGAAGAGTTGGGACCCATGGAATAGGTACCATACAGTATGACTTCAAAGGGTGTGCATTTGCTCACCTAAACTCACCAATGCTATCAGCCTGAAGTGTCCAGCCTTATGTCTCAACCAGCTCTGGGTGTAGATGTGGTCAATCCCGGTTGCATCACATGCCCTGAGTGAATTATTTAAGAATTGCTCTCTATTTCACTGTCTTTGTGTTTTGTTTTCGAAATTTATTTTGATAATGGGATTTATCGGATTTTCACTGCTGCCTTTCGGCCGCTGTACACACCCTTGATTCTCTTACGGAGACATATATATCCATGGGTTTTAAGATTCTTCCTAGTCAGGTATATTCCTAGGCGTTGAATATGTGGTGTTGGGTCCATTTCGTTGAGCAAGGAGTAGGTCTTGTCTATTACATATTGGGCTTATGGAAAGTTATCTGTGCTAATTTCAGTCTCTGGTTTTATGCAGCACCCCAAGGCACCTTTCCCCATAAGCAAGCACTAGTTGGTTTTCTAAATTTGAGACCCTTTTCTATTTTGTAATTCAGTTCATGTGTAGTCAAGTTTACATTCCGTGTATTCGTGATATCTTATGATGTTTCTTTTTCTGTGTGACGTAGTTCACGTAGAATCACCGTACCTGCATCCACTCACTATGCCGCTATGGGCCTGATGACACAGATTTCATTGCTGAGTGATATTGCATTGTACGTACGTGCCACAAGTTCTTTATCCATTTTTTGCTTTCTGGGATATTTACCTGATACTGTAGACGAGCTTCTTGTGAACACAGCCGTCTCAAATATTGGGGTGGCTGTCTGTTTTTGATTTTAATTTCCGTAAGCTATAGGACCATAAGTGGAAGTGCCATAGGCTGTGTTGCTTTGTTTCTTTCGTGTTTCAGGAAACACCATACACTTCTCCAGGGTGGCTGCTGGCAATTTACATCCTGCCAATCAGCATAACAAGGCTCCCTGTTCTCCATATCCTGTCCTACCTTTCTGGATTTTACACTTTTTTCAGATGGCCCTTTTGCCAGGGGGGCAGTGAGACTTCATTGTAGTGCAGATTTCATTTACAGGCTTGCTTGGTTGGCCAAAAAGGGCGTATGCGTTTTTTCCTGAATATATTCAGGAAAAAACGCATACGCCCTTTTTGGCCAAGTGCATCATTGTCGACGTTCTGCCTCTTTTCCTATGCTTTCAGGGCAATTCCAGTCTACCCCCTGCAATCGTTTTCCTGAAATTCTGCCCCGCTTTCAAGTCCCCTTCGCAGGCTTACTTCAATATATTTTTGGAGGATAGCTGTCATTTATAACTCTGCAGGTTTGTGAATTACAGTGCCCCTGAGCTCCTTTCTTCAACTCGCTTTCTTGTGAACTGGGCACAAAACCGCAGGATTGCTTCAGGCCCTAATCTGTTTCGGGCAGGGCATGCTGAGCCTTTGGTAAATTCCTCTTCCTGGTGGGAAATGAGCGTTACATTTGCCCGTGCAGACACCTACAGCTAGTCTCTCATTGGTTCTCCCTATTCCTGTTCATCTTGCACAGAAATTGCAAGCTGTGCCAAACAGGAGGTTAAAGGCACTGACTCTCCAAGCGGGGAGACTGTTAGTAAATCATCTGGAATGGTGAACCCGAGGACCAGGATACGAAAACTGAGATGCATTTTAAATCATTTCCCAATCACATGGTGGACGATACTCTTGGTTTCCCATGCATGTTTTAGCTGGAGGAAGAATCCCTTGAACCTGGAGAGTTGGGACCCATGGAATGGGTACCATGCAGTATGACTTCAAAGAGTGTGCATTTGCTCACCGAAACTCACCAATGCTATCAGCCTGAAGTGTCCAGCCTTATGTCTCAAACAGCTCTGGGTGTAGATGTGGTCAATCCCGGTTGCATCACATGCCCTGAGTGAATTATTTAAGAATTGCTCTCTATTTCACTGTCTTTGTGTTTTGTTTTCGAAATTTATTTTGATAATGGGATTTATCGGATTTTCACTGCTGCCTTTCGGCCGCTGTACACACCCTTGATTCTCTTACGGAGACATATATATCCATGGGTTTTAAGATTCTTCCTAGTCAGGTATATTCCTAGGCGTTGAATATGTGGTGTTGGGTCCATTTCGTTGAGCAAGGAGTAGGTCTTGTCTATTACATATTGGGCTTATGGAAAGTTATCTGTGCTAATTTCAGTCTCTGGTTTTATGCAGCACCCCAAGGCACCTTTCCCCATAAGCAAGCACTAGTTGGTTTTCTAAATTTGAGACCCTTTTCTGTTTTGTAATTCAGTTCATGTGTAGTCAAGTTTACATTCCGTGTATTCGTGATATCTTATGATGTTTCTTTTTCTGTGTGACGTAGTTCATGTAGGATCACCGTACCTGCATCCACTCACTATGCCGCTATGGGCCTGATGACACAGATTTCATTGCTGAGTGATATTGCATTGTACGTACGTGCCACAAGTTCTTTATCCATTTTTTGCTTTCTGGGATATTTACCTGTTACTGTAGACGAGCTTCTTGTGAACACAGCCGTCCCAAATATTGGGGTGGCTGTCTGTTTTTGATTTTAATTTCCGTAAGCTATAGGACCATAAGTGGAAGTGCCATAGACTGTGTTGCTTTGTTTCTTATGTGTTTCAGGAAACACCATACACTTCTCCAGGCTGGCTGCTGGCAATTTACATCCTGCCAATCAGCATAACAAGGCTCCCTGTTCTCCATATACTGTCCTACCTTTCTGGACTTTACACTTTTTTCAGATGGCCCTTTTGCCAGGGGGGCAGTGAGACTTCATTGTAGTGCAGATTTCCTTTACAGGCTTGCTTGGTTGGCCAAAAAGGGCGTATGCGTTTTTTCCTGAATATATTCAGGAAAAAACACATACGCACTTTTTGGCCAAGTGCATCATTGTCGACGTTCTGCCTCTTTTCCTATGCTTTCAGGGCAATTCCAGTCTACCCCCTGCAATCGTTTTCCTGAAATTCTGCCCCGCTTTCAAGTCCCCTTCGCAGGCTTACTTCAATATATTTTTGGAGGATAGCTGTCATTTATAACTCTGCAGGTTTGTGAATTACAGTGCCCCTGAGCTCCTTTCTTCAACTCGCTTTCTTGTGAACTGGGCACAAAACCGCAGGATTGCTTCAGGCCCTAATCTGTTTCGGGCAGGGCATGCTGAGCCTTTGGTAAATTCCTCTTCCTGGTGGGAAATGAGCGTTACATTTGCCCGTGCAGACACCTACAGCTAGTCTCTCATTGGTTCTCCCTATTCCTGTTCATCTTGCACAGAAATTGCAAGCTGTGCCAAACAGGAGGTTAAAGGCACTGACTCTCCAAGCAGGGAGACTGTTAGTAAATCATCTGGAATGGTGAACCCGAGGACCAGGATACGAAAACTGAGATGCATTTTAAATCATTTCCCCATAACACGGTGGACCATACTGTGGGTTTCACATGCATGTTTTAGCTGGAGGAAGAATCCCTTGAACCTGAAGAGTTGGGACCCATGGAATAGGTACCATACAGTATGACTTCAAAGGGTGTGCATTTGCTCACCGAAACTCACCAATGCTATCAGCCTGAAGTGTCCAGCCTTATGTCTCAACCAGCTCTGGGTGTAGATGTGGTCAATCCCGGTTGCATCACATGCCCTGAGTGAATTATTTAAGAATTGCTCTCTATTTCACTGTCTTTGTGTTTTGTTTTCGAAATTTATTTTGATAATGGGATTTATCGGATTTTCACTGCTGCCTTTCGGCCGCTGTACACACCCTTGATTCTCTTACGGAGACATATATATCCATGGGTTTTAAGATTCTTCCTAGTCAGGTATATTCCTAGGCGTTGAATATGTGGTGTTGGGTCCATTTCGTTGAGCAAGGAGTAGGTCTTGTCTATTACATATTGGGCTTATGGAAAGTTATCTGTGCTAATTTCAGTCTCTGGTTTTATGCAGCACCCCAAGGCACCTTTCCCCATAAGCAAGCACTAGTTGGTTTTCTAAATTTGAGACCCTTTTCTATTTTGTAATTCAGTTCATGTGTAGTCAAGTTTACATTCCGTGTATTCGTGATATCTTATGATGTTTCTTTTTCTGTGTGACGTAGTTCACGTAGAATCACCGTACCTGCATCCACTCACTATGCCGCTATGGGCCTGATGACACAGATTTCATTGCTGAGTGATATTGCATTGTACGTACGTGCCACAAGTTCTTTATCCATTTTTTGCTTTCTGGGATATTTACCTGATACTGTAGACGAGCTTCTTGTGAACACAGCCGTCTCAAATATTGGGGTGGCTGTCTGTTTTTGATTTTAATTTCCGTAAGCTATAGGACCATAAGTGGAAGTGCCATAGGCTGTGTTGCTTTGTTTCTTTCGTGTTTCAGGAAACACCATACACTTCTCCAGGGTGGCTGCTGGCAATTTACATCCTGCCAATCAGCATAACAAGGCTCCCTGTTCTCCATATCCTGTCCTACCTTTCTGGATTTTACACTTTTTTCAGATGGCCCTTTTGCCAGGGGGGCAGTGAGACTTCATTGTAGTGCAGATTTCATTTACAGGCTTGCTTGGTTGGCCAAAAAGGGCGTATGCGTTTTTTCCTGAATATATTCAGGAAAAAACGCATACGCCCTTTTTGGCCAAGTGCATCATTGTCGACGTTCTGCCTCTTTTCCTATGCTTTCAGGGCAATTCCAGTCTACCCCCTGCAATCGTTTTCCTGAAATTCTGCCCCGCTTTCAACTCCCCTTCGCAGGCTTACTTCAATATATTTTTGGAGGATAGCTGTCATTTATAACTCTGCAGGTTTGTGAATTACAGTGCCCCTGAGCTCCTTTCTTCAACTCGCTTTCTTGTGAGCTGGGCACAAAACCGCAGGATTGCTTCAGGCCCTAATCTGTTTCCGGCAGGGCATGCTGAGCCTTTGGTTAATTCCTCTTCCTGGTGGGCAATGAGCGTTACATTTGCCCGTGCAGACACCTACAGCTAGTCTCTCATTGGTTCTCCCTATTCCTGTTCATTTTGCACAGAAATTGCAAGCTGTGCCAAAGAGGAGGTTAAAGGCACTGACTCTCCAAGCGGGGAGAGTGTTAGTAAAGCATCTGGAATGGTGAACCCGAGGACCAGGATACGAAAACTGAGATGCATTTTAAATCATTTCCCAATCACATGGTGGACGATACTCTTGGTTTCCCATGCATGTTTTAGCTGGAGGAAGAATCCCTTGAACCTGGAGAGTTGGGACCCATGGAATGGGTACCATGCAGTATGACTTCAAAGGGTCTGCATTTGCTCACCGAAACTCACCAATGCTATCAGCCTGAAGTGTCCAGCCTTATGTCTCAACCAGCTCTGGGTGTAGATGTGTTAAATCCCGGTTGCATCACATGCCCTGAGTGAATTATTTAAGAATTGCTCTCTATTTCACGGTCTTTATGATTTTTTTTTGAAATTTATTTTGATAATGGGATTTATCGGATTTTCACTGCTGCGTTTATGCCGCTGTACACACGCTTGATTCTCTTACGGAGACATATATATCCATGGGTTTTAAGATTCTTCCTAGTCAGGTATATTCCTAGGCGTTGAATATGTGGTGTTGGGTCCATTTCGTTGAGCAAGGAGTAGGTCTTGTCTATTACATATTGGGCTTATGGAAAGTTATCTGTGCTAATTTCAGTCTCTGGTTTTATGAAGCACCCCAACGCACCTTTCCCCATAAGCAAGCACTAGTTGGTTTTCTAAATTTGAGACCCTGTTCTGTTTTGTAATTCAGTTCATGTGTAGTCAAGTTTACATTCCGTGTATTAGTGATATCTTATGATGTTTCTTTTTCTGTGTGACGTAGTTCACGTAGAATCACCGTACCTGCATCCACTCACTATGCCGCTACGGGCCTGATGACACAGATTTCATTGCTGAGTGATATTGCATTGTACGTACGTGCCACAACTTCTTTATCCATATTTTGCTTTCTGGGATATTTACCTGTTACTGTAGACGAGCTTCTTGTGAACACAGCCGTCCCAAATATTGGGGTGGCTGTCTGTTTTTTATTTTAATTTCCGTAAGCTATAGGACCATAAGTGGAAGTGCCATAGACTGTGTTGCTTTGTTTCTTATGTGTTTCAGGAAACACCATACACTTCTCCAGGCTGGCTGCTGGCAATTTACATCCTGCCAATCAGCATAACAAGGCTCCCTGTTCTCCATATCCTGTCCTACCTTTCTGGATTTTACACTTTTTTCAGATGGCCCTCTTGCCCGGGGGGCAGTGAGACTTCATTGTAGTGCAGATTTCCTTTACAGGCTTGCTTGGTTGGCCAAAAAGGGCGTATGCGTTTTTTCCTGAATATATTCAGGAAAAAACGCATACGCCCTTTTTGGCCAAGTGCATCATTGTCGACGTTCTGCCTCTTTTCCTATGCTTTCAGGGCAATTCCAGTCTACCCCCTGCAATCGTTTTCCTGAAATTCTGCCCCGCTTTCAAGTCCCCTTCGCAGGCTTACTTCAATATATTTTTGGAGGATAGCTGTCATTTATAACTCTGCAGGTTTGTGAATTACAGTGCCCCTGAGCTCCTTTCTTCAACTCGCTTTCTTGTGAACTGGGCACAAAACCGCAGGATTGCTTCAGGCCCTAATCTGTTTCGGGCAGGGCATGCTGAGCCTTTGGTAAATTCCTCTTCCTGGTGGGAAATGAGCGTTATATTTGCCCGTGCAGACACCTACAGCTAGTCTCTCATTGGTTCTCCCTATTCCTGTTCATCTTGCACAGAAATTGCAAGCTGTGCCAAACAGGAGGTTAAAGGCACTGACTCTCCAAGCAGGGAGACTGTTAGTAAATCATCTGGAATGGTGAACCCGAGGACCAGGATACGAAAACTGAGATGCATTTTAAATCATTTCCCCATAACACGGTGGACCATACTGTGGGTTTCACATGCATGTTTTAGCTGGAGGAAGAATCCCTTGAACCTGAAGAGTTGGGACCCATGGAATAGGTACCATACAGTATGACTTCAAAGGGTCTGCATTTGCTCACCAAAACTCAACAATGCTATCAGCCTGAAGTGTCCAGCCTTATGTCTCAACCAGCTCTGGGTGTAGATGTGTTAAATCCCGGTTGCATCACATGCCCTGAGTGAATTATTTAAGAATTGCTCTCTATTTCACTGTCTTTATGATTTTTTTTTGAAATTTATTTTGATAATGGGATTTATCGGATTTTCACTGCTGCGTTTATGCCGCTGTACACACGCTTGATTCTCTTACGGAGACATATATATCCATGGGTTTTAAGATTCTTCCTAGTCAGGTATATTCCTAGGCGTTGAATATGTGGTGTTGGGTCCATTTCGTTGAGCAAGGAGTAGGTCTTGTCTATTACATATTTGGCTTATGGAAAGTTATCTGTGCTAATTTCAGTCTCTGGTTTTATGAAGCACCCCAACGCACCTTTCCCCATAAGCAAGCACTAGTTGGTTTTCTAAATTTGAGACCCTGTTCTGTTTTGTAATTCAGTTCATGTGTAGTCAAGTTTACATTCCGTGTATTAGTGATATCTTATGATGTTTCTTTTTCTGTGTGACGTAGTTCACGTAGAATCACCGTACCTGCATCCACTCACTATGCCGCTACGGGCCTGATGACACAGATTTCATTGCTGAGTGATATTGCATTGTACGTACGTGCCACAACTTCTTTATCCATATTTTGCTTTCTGGGATATTTACCTGTTACTGTAGACGAGCTTCTTGTGAACACAGCCGTCCCAAATATTGGGGTGGCTGTCTGTTTTTGATTTTAATTTCCGTAAGCTATAGGACCATAAGTGGAAGTGCCATAGACTGTGTTGCTTTGTTTCTTATGTGTTTCAGGAAACACCATACACTTCTCCAGGCTGGCTGCTGGCAATTTACATCCTGCCAATCAGCATAACAAGGCTCCCTGTTCTCCATATCCTGTCCTACCTTTCTGGATTTTACACTTTTTTCAGATGGCCCTCTTGCCCGGGGGGCAGTGAGACTTCATTGTAGTGCAGATTTCCTTTACAGGCTTGCTTGGTTGGCCAAAAAGGGCGTATGCGTTTTTTCCTGAATATATTCAGGAAAAAACGCATACGCCCTTTTTGGCCAAGTGCATCATTGTCGACGTTCTGCCTCTTTTCCTATGCTTTCAGGGCAATTCCAGTCTACCCCCTGCAATCGTTTTCCTGAAATTCTGCCCCGCTTTCAAGTCCCCTTCGCAGGCTTACTTCAATATATTTTTGGAGGATAGCTGTCATTTATAACTCTGCAGGTTTGTGAATTACAGTGCCCCTGAGCTCCTTTCTTCAACTCGCTTTCTTGTGAACTGGGCACAAAACCGCAGGATTGCTTCAGGCCCTAATCTGTTTCGGGCAGGGCATGCTGAGCCTTTGGTAAATTCCTCTTCCTGGTGGGAAATGAGCGTTACATTTGCCCGTGCAGACACCTACAGCTAGTCTCTCATTGGTTCTCCCTATTCCTGTTCATCTTGCACAGAAATTGCAAGCTGTGCCAAACAGGAGGTTAAAGGCATTGACTCTCCAAGCAGGGAGACTGTTAGTAAATCATCTGGAATGGTGAACCCGAGGACCAGGATACGAAAACTGAGATGCATTTTAAATCATTTCCCCATAACACGGTGGACCATACTGTGGGTTTCACATGCATGTTTTAGCTGGAGGAAGAATCCCTTGAACCTGAAGAGTTGGGACCCATGGAATAGGTACCATACAGTATGACTTCAAAGGGTGTGCATTTGCTCACCTAAACTCACCAATGCTATCAGCCTGAAGTGTCCAGCCTTATGTCTCAACCAGCTCTGGGTGTAGATGTGGTCAATCCCGGTTGCATCACATGCCCTGAGTGAATTATTTAAGAATTGCTCTCTATTTCACTGTCTTTGTGTTTTGTTTTCGAAATTTATTTTGATAATGGGATTTATCGGATTTTCACTGCTGCCTTTCGGCCGCTGTACACACCCTTGATTCTCTTACGGAGACATATATATCCATGGGTTTTAAGATTCTTCCTAGTCAGGTATATTCCTAGGCGTTGAATATGTGGTGTTGGGTCCATTTCGTTGAGCAAGGAGTAGGTCTTGTCTATTACATATTGGGCTTATGGAAAGTTATCTGTGCTAATTTCAGTCTCTGGTTTTATGCAGCACCCCAAGGCACCTTTCCCCATAAGCAAGCACTAGTTGGTTTTCTAAATTTGAGACCCTTTTCTATTTTGTAATTCAGTTCATGTGTAGTCAAGTTTACATTCCGTGTATTCGTGATATCTTATGATGTTTCTTTTTCTGTGTGACGTAGTTCACGTAGAATCACCGTACCTGCATCCACTCACTATGCCGCTATGGGCCTGATGACACAGATTTCATTGCTGAGTGATATTGCATTGTACGTACGTGCCACAAGTTCTTTATCCATTTTTTGCTTTCTGGGATATTTACCTGATACTGTAGACGAGCTTCTTGTGAACACAGCCGTCTCAAATATTGGGGTGGCTGTCTGTTTTTGATTTTAATTTCCGTAAGCTATAGGACCATAAGTGGAAGTGCCATAGACTGTGTTGCTTTGTTTCTTTCGTGTTTCAGGAAACACCATACACTTCTCCAGGGTGGCTGCTGGCAATTTACATCCTGCCAATCAGCATAACAAGGCTCCCTGTTCTCCATATCCTGTCCTACCTTTCTGGATTTTACACTTTTTTCAGATGGCCCTTTTGCCAGGGGGGCAGTGAGACTTCATTGTAGTGCAGATTTCATTTACAGGCTTGCTTGGTTGGCCAAAAAGGGCGTATGCGTTTTTTCCTGAATATATTCAGGAAAAAACGCATACGCCCTTTTTGGCCAAGTGCATCATTGTCGACGTTCTGCCTCTTTTCCTATGCTTTCAGGGCAATTCCAGTCTACCCCCTGCAATCGTTTTCCTGAAATTCTGCCCCGCTTTCAACTCCCCTTCGCAGGCTTACTTCAATATATTTTTGGAGGATAGCTGTCATTTATAACTCTGCAGGTTTGTGAATTACAGTGCCCCTGAGCTCCTTTCTTCAACTCGCTTTCTTGTGAGCTGGGCACAAAACCGCAGGATTGCTTCAGGCCCTAATCTGTTTCCGGCAGGGCACGCTGAGCCTTTGGTTAATTCCTCTTCCTGGTGGGAAATGAGCGTTACATTTGCCCGTGCAGACACCTACAGCTAGTCTCTCATTGGTTCTCCCTATTCCTGTTCATTTTGCACAGAAATTGCAAGCTGTGCCAAAGAGGAGGTTAAAGGCACTGACTCTCCAAGCGGGGAGAGTGTTAGTAAAGCATCTGGAATGGTGAACCCGAGGACCAGGATACGAAAACTGAGATGCATTTTAAATCATTTCCCAATCACATGGTGGACGATACTCTTGGTTTCCCATGCATGTTTTAGCTGGAGGAAGAATCCCTTGAACCTGGAGAGTTGGGACCCATGGAATGGGTACCATGCAGTATGACTTCAAAGGGTCTGCATTTGCTCACCGAAACTCACCAATGCTATCAGCCTGAAGTGTCCAGCCTTATGTCTCAACCAGCTCTGGGTGTAGATGTGTTAAATCCCGGTTGCATCACATGCCCTGAGTGAATTATTTAAGAATTGCTCTCTATTTCACTGTCTTTATGATTTTTTTTTGAAATTTATTTTGATAATGGGATTTATCGGATTTTCACTGCTGCGTTTATGCCGCTGTACACACGCTTGATTCTCTTACGGAGACATATATATCCATGGGTTTTAAGATTCTTCCTAGTCAGGTATATTCCTAGGCGTTGAATATGTGGTGTTGGGTCCATTTCGTTGAGCAAGGAGTAGGTCTTGTCTATTACATATTTGGCTTATGGAAAGTTATCTGTGCTAATTTCAGTCTCTGGTTTTATGAAGCACCCCAACGCACCTTTCCCCATAAGCAAGCACTAGTTGGTTTTCTAAATTTGAGACCCTGTTCTGTTTTGTAATTCAGTTCATGTGTAGTCAAGTTTACATTCCGTGTATTAGTGATATCTTATGATGTTTCTTTTTCTGTGTGACGTAGTTCACGTAGAATCACCGTACCTGCATCCACTCACTATGCCGCTACGGGCCTGATGACACAGATTTCATTGCTGAGTGATATTGCATTGTACGTACGTGCCACAACTTCTTTATCCATATTTTGCTTTCTGGGATATTTACCTGTTACTGTAGACGAGCTTCTTGTGAACACAGCCGTCCCAAATATTGGGGTGGCTGTCTGTTTTTGATTTTAATTTCCGTAAGCTATAGGACCATAAGTGGAAGTGCCATAGACTGTGTTGCTTTGTTTCTTATGTGTTTCAGGAAACACCATACACTTCTCCAGGCTGGCTGCTGGCAATTTACATCCTGCCAATCAGCATAACAAGGCTCCCTGTTCTCCATATCCTGTCCTACCTTTCTGGATTTTACACTTTTTTCAGATGGCCCTCTTGCCCGGGGGGCAGTGAGACTTCATTGTAGTGCAGATTTCCTTTACAGGCTTGCTTGGTTGGCCAAAAAGGGCGTATGCGTTTTTTCCTGAATATATTCAGGAAAAAACGCATACGCCCTTTTTGGCCAAGTGCATCATTGTCGACGTTCTGCCTCTTTTCCTATGCTTTCAGGGCAATTCCAGTCTACCCCCTGCAATCGTTTTCCTGAAATTCTGCCCCGCTTTCAAGTCCCCTTCGCAGGCTTACTTCAATATATTTTTGGAGGATAGCTGTCATTTATAACTCTGCAGGTTTGTGAATTACAGTGCCCCTGAGCTCCTTTCTTCAACTCGCTTTCTTGTGAACTGGGCACAAAACCGCAGGATTGCTTCAGGCCCTAATCTGTTTCGGGCAGGGCATGCTGAGCCTTTGGTAAATTCCTCTTCCTGGTGGGAAATGAGCGTTACATTTGCCCGTGCAGACACCTACAGCTAGTCTCTCATTGGTTCTCCCTATTCCTGTTCATCTTGCACAGAAATTGCAAGCTGTGCCAAACAGGAGGTTAAAGGCACTGACTCTCCAAGCAGGGAGACTGTTAGTAAATCATCTGGAATGGTGAACCCGAGGACCAGGATACGAAAACTGAGATGCATTTTAAATCATTTCCCCATAACACGGTGGACCATACTGTGGGTTTCACATGCATGTTTTAGCTGGAGGAAGAATCCCTTGAACCTGAAGAGTTGGGACCCATGGAATAGGTACCATACAGTATGACTTCAAAGGGTGTGCATTTGCTCACCTAAACTCACCAATGCTATCAGCCTGAAGTGTCCAGCCTTATGTCTCAACCAGCTCTGGGTGTAGATGTGGTCAATCCCGGTTGCATCACATGCCCTGAGTGAATTATTTAAGAATTGCTCTCTATTTCACTGTCTTTATGATTTTTTTTTGAAATTTATTTTGATAATGGGATTTATCGGATTTTCACTGCTGCGTTTATGCCGCTGTACACACGCTTGATTCTCTTACGGAGACATATATATCCATGGGTTTTAAGATTCTTCCTAGTCAGGTATATTCCTAGGCGTTGAATATGTGGTGTTGGGTCCATTTCGTTGAGCAAGGAGTAGGTCTTGTCTATTACATATTTGGCTTATGGAAAGTTATCTGTGCTAATTTCAGTCTCTGGTTTTATGAAGCACCCCAACGCACCTTTCCCCATAAGCAAGCACTAGTTGGTTTTCTAAATTTGAGACCCTGTTCTGTTTTGTAATTCAGTTCATGTGTAGTCAAGTTTACATTCCGTGTATTAGTGATATCTTATGATGTTTCTTTTTCTGTGTGACGTAGTTCACGTAGAATCACCGTACCTGCATCCACTCACTATGCCGCTACGGGCCTGATGACACAGATTTCATTGCTGAGTGATATTGCATTGTACGTACGTGCCACAACTTCTTTATCCATATTTTGCTTTCTGGGATATTTACCTGTTACTGTAGACGAGCTTCTTGTGAACACAGCCGTCCCAAATATTGGGGTGGCTGTCTGTTTTTGATTTTAATTTCCGTAAGCTATAGGACCATAAGTGGAAGTGCCATAGACTGTGTTGCTTTGTTTCTTATGTGTTTCAGGAAACACCATACACTTCTCCAGGCTGGCTGCTGGCAATTTACATCCTGCCAATCAGCATAACAAGGCTCCCTGTTCTCCATATCCTGTCCTACCTTTCTGGATTTTACACTTTTTTCAGATGGCCCTCTTGCCCGGGGGGCAGTGAGACTTCATTGTAGTGCAGATTTCCTTTACAGGCTTGCTTGGTTGGCCAAAAAGGGCGTATGCGTTTTTTCCTGAATATATTCAGGAAAAAACGCATACGCCCTTTTTGGCCAAGTGCATCATTGTCGACGTTCTGCCTCTTTTCCTATGCTTTCAGGGCAATTCCAGTCTACCCCCTGCAATCGTTTTCCTGAAATTCTGCCCCGCTTTCAAGTCCCCTTCGCAGGCTTACTTCAATATATTTTTGGAGGATAGCTGTCATTTATAACTCTGCAGGTTTGTGAATTACAGTGCCCCTGAGCTCCTTTCTTCAACTCGCTTTCTTGTGAACTGGGCACAAAACCGCAGGATTGCTTCAGGCCCTAATCTGTTTCGGGCAGGGCATGCTGAGCCTTTGGTAAATTCCTCTTCCTGGTGGGAAATGAGCGTTACATTTGCCCGTGCAGACACCTACAGCTAGTCTCTCATTGGTTCTCCCTATTCCTGTTCATCTTGCACAGAAATTGCAAGCTGTGCCAAACAGGAGGTTAAAGGCACTGACTCTCCAAGCAGGGAGACTGTTAGTAAATCATCTGGAATGGTGAACCCGAGGACCAGGATACGAAAACTGAGATGCATTTTAAATCATTTCCCCATAACACGGTGGACCATACTGTGGGTTTCACATGCATGTTTTAGCTGGAGGAAGAATCCCTTGAACTTGAAGAGTTGGGACCCATGGAATAGGTACCATACAGTATGACTTCAAAGGGTGTGCATTTGCTCACCTAAACTCACCAATGCTATCAGCCTGAAGTGTCCAGCCTTATGTCTCAACCAGCTCTGGGTGTAGATGTGGTCAATCCCGGTTGCATCACATGCCCTGAGTGAATTATTTAAGAATTGCTCTCTATTTCACTGTCTTTGTGTTTTGTTTTCGAAATTTATTTTGATAATGGGATTTATCGGATTTTCACTGCTGCCTTTCGGCCGCTGTACACACCCTTGATTCTCTTACGGAGACATATATATCCATGGGTTTTAAGATTCTTCCTAGTCAGGTATATTCCTAGGCGTTGAATATGTGGTGTTGGGTCCATTTCGTTGAGCAAGGAGTAGGTCTTGTCTATTACATATTGGGCTTATGGAAAGTTATCTGTGCTAATTTCAGTCTCTGGTTTTATGCAGCACCCCAAGGCACCTTTCCCCATAAGCAAGCACTAGTTGGTTTTCTAAATTTGAGACCCTTTTCTATTTTGTAATTCAGTTCATGTGTAGTCAAGTTTACATTCCGTGTATTCGTGATATCTTATGATGTTTCTTTTTCTGTGTGACGTAGTTCACGTAGAATCACCGTACCTGCATCCACTCACTATGCCGCTATGGGCCTGATGACACAGATTTCATTGCTGAGTGATATTGCATTGTACGTACGTGCCACAACTTCTTTATCCATTTTTTGCTTTCTGGGATATTTACCTGATACTGTAGACGAGCTTCTTGTGAACACAGCCGTCTCAAATATTGGGGTGGCTGTCTGTTTTTGATTTTAATTTCCGTAAGCTATAGGACCATAAGTGGAAGTGCCATAGACTGTGTTGCTTTGTTTCTTTCGTGTTTCAGGAAACACCATACACTTCTCCAGGGTGGCTGCTGGCAATTTACATCCTGCCAATCAGCATAACAAGGCTCCCTGTTCTCCATATCCTGTCCTACCTTTCTGGATTTTACACTTTTTTCAGATGGCCCTTTTGCCAGGGGGGCAGTGAGACTTCATTGTAGTGCAGATTTCATTTACAGGCTTGCTTGGTTGGCCAAAAAGGGCGTATGCGTTTTTTCCTGAATATATTCAGGAAAAAACGCATACGCCCTTTTTGGCCAAGTGCATCATTGTCGACGTTCTGCCTCTTTTCCTATGCTTTCAGGGCAATTCCAGTCTACCCCCTGCAATCGTTTTCCTGAAATTCTGCCCCGCTTTCAACTCCCCTTCGCAGGCTTACTTCAATATATTTTTGGAGGATAGCTGTCATTTATAACTCTGCAGGTTTGTGAATTACAGTGCCCCTGAGCTCCTTTCTTCAACTCGCTTTCTTGTGAGCTGGGCACAAAACCGCAGGATTGCTTCAGGCCCTAATCTGTTTCCGGCAGGGCACGCTGAGCCTTTGGTTAATTCCTCTTCCTGGTGGGCAATGAGCGTTACATTTGCCCGTGCAGACACCTACAGCTAGTCTCTCATTGGTTCTCCCTATTCCTGTTCATTTTGCACAGAAATTGCAAGCTGTGCCAAACAGGAGGTTAAAGGAACTGACTCTCCAAGCGGGGAGAGTGTTAGTAAAGCATCTGGAATGGTGAACCCGAGGACCAGGATACGAAAACTGAGATGCATTTTAAATCATTTCCCAATCACATGGTGGACGATACTCTTGGTTTCCCATGCATGTTTTAGCTGGAGGAAGAATCCCTTGAACCTGGAGAGTTGGGACCCATGGAATGGGTACCATGCAGTATGACTTCAAAGGGTCTGCATTTGCTCACCGAAACTCACCAATGCTATCAGCCTGAAGTGTCCAGCCTTATGTCTCAACCAGCTCTGGGTGTAGATGTGGTCAATCCCGGTTGCATCACATGCCCTGAGTGAATTATTTAAGAATTGCTCTCTATTTCACTGTCTTTGTGTTTTGTTTTCGAAATTTATTTTGATAATGGGATTTATCGGATTTTCACTGCTGCCTTTCGGCCGCTGTACACACCCTTGATTCTCTTACGGAGACATATATATCCATGGGTTTTAAGATTCTTCCTAGTCAGGTATATTCCTAGGCGTTGAATATGTGGTGTTGGGTCCATTTCGTTGAGCAAGGAGTAGGTCTTGTCTATTACATATTGGGCTTATGGAAAGTTATCTGTGCTAATTTCAGTCTCTGGTTTTATGCAGCACCCCAAGGCACCTTTCCCCATAAGCAAGCACTAGTTGGTTTTCTAAATTTGAGACCCTTTTCTATTTTGTAATTCAGTTCATGTGTAGTCAAGTTTACATTCCGTGTATTCGTGATATCTTATGATGTTTCTTTTTCTGTGTGACGTAGTTCACGTAGAATCACCGTACCTGCATCCACTCACTATGCCGCTATGGGCCTGATGACACAGATTTCATTGCTGAGTGATATTGCATTGTACGTACGTGCCACAAGTTCTTTATCCATTTTTTGCTTTCTGGGATATTTACCTGATACTGTAGACGAGCTTCTTGTGAACACAGCCGTCTCAAATATTGGGGTGGCTGTCTGTTTTTGATTTTAATTTCCGTAAGCTATAGGACCATAAGTGGAAGTGCCATAGACTGTGTTGCTTTGTTTCTTTCGTGTTTCAGGAAACACCATACACTTCTCCAGGGTGGCTGCTGGCAATTTACATCCTGCCAATCAGCATAACAAGGCTCCCTGTTCTCCATATCCTGTCCTACCTTTCTGGATTTTACACTTTTTTCAGATGGCCCTTTTGCCAGGGGGGCAGTGAGACTTCATTGTAGTGCAGATTTCATTTACAGGCTTGCTTGGTTGGCCAAAAAGGGCGTATGCGTTTTTTCCTGAATATATTCAGGAAAAAACGCATACGCCCTTTTTGGCCAAGTGCATCATTGTCGACGTTCTGCCTCTTTTCCTATGCTTTCAGGGCAATTCCAGTCTACCCCCTGCAATCGTTTTCCTGAAATTCTGCCCCGCTTTCAACTCCCCTTCGCAGGCTTACTTCAATATATTTTTGGAGGATAGCTGTCATTTATAACTCTGCAGGTTTGTGAATTACAGTGCCCCTGAGCTCCTTTCTTCAACTCGCTTTCTTGTGAGCTGGGCACAAAACCGCAGGATTGCTTCAGGCCCTAATCTGTTTCCGGCAGGGCACGCTGAGCCTTTGGTTAATTCCTCTTCCTGGTGGGCAATGAGCGTTACATTTGCCCGTGCAGACACCTACAGCTAGTCTCTCATTGGTTCTCCCTATTCCTGTTCATTTTGCACAGAAATTGCAAGCTGTGCCAAAGAGGAGGTTAAAGGCACTGACTCTCCAAGCGGGGAGAGTGTTAGTAAAGCATCTGGAATGGTGAACCCGAGGACCAGGATACGAAAACTGAGATGCATTTTAAATCATTTCCCAATCACATGGTGGACGATACTCTTGGTTTCCCATGCATGTTTTAGCTGGAGGAAGAATCCCTTGAACCTGGAGAGTTGGGACCCATGGAATGGGTACCATGCAGTATGGCTTCAAAGGGTCTGCATTTGCTCACCGAAACTCACCAATGCTATCAGCCTGAAGTGTCCAGCCTTATGTCTCAACCAGCTCTGGGTGTAGATGTGGTCAATCCCGGTTGCATCACATGCCCTGAGTGAATTATTTAAGAATTGCTCTCTATTTCACTGTCTTTATGATTTTTTTTTGAAATTTATTTTGATAATGGGATTTATCGGATTTTCACTGCTGCGTTTATGCCGCTGTACACACGCTTGATTCTCTTACGGAGACATATATATCCATGGGTTTTAAGATTCTTCCTAGTCAGGTATATTCCTAGGCGTTGAATATGTGGTGTTGGGTCCATTTCGTTGAGCAAGGAGTAGGTCTTGTCTATTACATATTTGGCTTATGGAAAGTTATCTGTGCTAATTTCAGTCTCTGGTTTTATGAAGCACCCCAACGCACCTTTCCCCATAAGCAAGCACTAGTTGGTTTTCTAAATTTGAGACCCTGTTCTGTTTTGTAATTCAGTTCATGTGTAGTCAAGTTTACATTCCGTGTATTAGTGATATCTTATGATGTTTCTTTTTCTGTGTGACGTAGTTCACGTAGAATCACCGTACCTGCATCCACTCACTATGCCGCTACGGGCCTGATGACACAGATTTCATTGCTGAGTGATATTGCATTGTACGTACGTGCCACAACTTCTTTATCCATATTTTGCTTTCTGGGATATTTACCTGTTACTGTAGACGAGCTTCTTGTGAACACAGCCGTCCCAAATATTGGGGTGGCTGTCTGTTTTTGATTTTAATTTCCGTAAGCTATAGGACCATAAGTGGAAGTGCCATAGACTGTGTTGCTTTGTTTCTTATGTGTTTCAGGAAACACCATACACTTCTCCAGGCTGGCTGCTGGCAATTTACATCCTGCCAATCAGCATAACAAGGCTCCCTGTTCTCCATATCCTGTCCTACCTTTCTGGATTTTACACTTTTTTCAGATGGCCCTCTTGCCCGGGGGGCAGTGAGACTTCATTGTAGTGCAGATTTCCTTTACAGGCTTGCTTGGTTGGCCAAAAAGGGCGTATGCGTTTTTTCCTGAATATATTCAGGAAAAAACGCATACGCCCTTTTTGGCCAAGTGCATCATTGTCGACGTTCTGCCTCTTTTCCTATGCTTTCAGGGCAATTCCAGTCTACCCCCTGCAATCGTTTTCCTGAAATTCTGCCCCGCTTTCAAGTCCCCTTCGCAGGCTTACTTCAATATATTTTTGGAGGATAGCTGTCATTTATAACTCTGCAGGTTTGTGAATTACAGTGCCCCTGAGCTCCTTTCTTCAACTCGCTTTCTTGTGAACTGGGCACAAAACCGCAGGATTGCTTCAGGCCCTAATCTGTTTCGGGCAGGGCATGCTGAGCCTTTGGTAAATTCCTCTTCCTGGTGGGAAATGAGCGTTACATTTGCCCGTGCAGACACCTACAGCTAGTCTCTCATTGGTTCTCCCTATTCCTGTTCATCTTGCACAGAAATTGCAAGCTGTGCCAAACAGGAGGTTAAAGGCACTGACTCTCCAAGCAGGGAGACTGTTAGTAAATCATCTGGAATGGTGAACCCGAGGACCAGGATACGAAAACTGAGATGCATTTTAAATCATTTCCCCATAACACGGTGGACCATACTGTGGGTTTCACATGCATGTTTTAGCTGGAGGAAGAATCCCTTGAACCTGAAGAGTTGGGACCCATGGAATAGGTACCATACAGTATGACTTCAAAGGGTGTGCATTTGCTCACCTAAACTCACCAATGCTATCAGCCTGAAGTGTCCAGCCTTATGTCTCAACCAGCTCTGGGTGTAGATGTGGTCAATCCCGGTTGCATCACATGCCCTGAGTGAATTATTTAAGAATTGCTCCCTATTTCACTGTCTTTGTGTTTTGTTTTCGAAATTTATTTTGATAATGGGATTTATCGGATTTTCACTGCTGCCTTTCGGCCGCTGTACACACCCTTGATTCTCTTACGGAGACATATATATCCATGGGTTTTAAGATTCTTCCTAGTCAGGTATATTCCTAGGCGTTGAATATGTGGTGTTGGGTCCATTTCGTTGAGCAAGGAGTAGGTCTTGTCTATTACATATTGGGCTTATGGAAAGTTATCTGTGCTAATTTCAGTCTCTGGTTTTATGCAGCACCCCAAGGCACCTTTCCCCATAAGCAAGCACTAGTTGGTTTTCTAAATTTGAGACCCTTTTCTATTTTGTAATTCAGTTCATGTGTAGTCAAGTTTACATTCCGTGTATTCGTGATATCTTATGATGTTTCTTTTTCTGTGTGACGTAGTTCACGTAGAATCACCGTACCTGCATCCACTCACTATGCCGCTATGGGCCTGATGACACAGATTTCATTGCTGAGTGATATTGCATTGTACGTACGTGCCACAAGTTCTTTATCCATTTTTTGCTTTCTGGGATATTTACCTGATACTGTAGACGAGCTTCTTGTGAACACAGCCGTCTCAAATATTGGGGTGGCTGTCTGTTTTTGATTTTAATTTCCGTAAGCTATAGGACCATAAGTGGAAGTGCCATAGGCTGTGTTGCTTTGTTTCTTTCGTGTTTCAGGAAACACCATACACTTCTCCAGGGTGGCTGCTGGCAATTTACATCCTGCCAATCAGCATAACAAGGCTCCCTGTTCTCCATATCCTGTCCTACCTTTCTGGATTTTACACTTTTTTCAGATGGCCCTTTTGCCAGGGGGGCAGTGAGACTTCATTGTAGTGCAGATTTCATTTACAGGCTTGCTTGGTTGGCCAAAAAGGGCGTATGCGTTTTTTCCTGAATATATTCAGGAAAAAACGCATACGCCCTTTTTGGCCAAGTGCATCATTGTCGACGTTCTGCCTCTTTTCCTATGCTTTCAGGGCAATTCCAGTCTACCCCCTGCAATCGTTTTCCTGAAATTCTGCCCCGCTTTCAAGTCCCCTTCGCAGGCTTACTTCAATATATTTTTGGAGGAAAGCTGTCATTTATAACTCTGCAGGTTTGTGAATTACAGTGCCCCTGAGCTCCTTTCTTCAACTCGCTTTCTTGTGAGCTGGGCACAAAACCGCAGGATTGCTTCAGGCCCTAATCTGTTTCCAGCAGGGCACACTGAGCCTTTGTTTAATTCCTCTTCCTGGTGGGCAATGAGCGTTACATTTGCCCGTGCAGACACCTACAGCTAGTCTCTCATTGGTTCTCCCTATTCCTGTTCATTTTGCACAGAAATTGCAAGCTGTGCCAAAGAGGAGGTTAAAGGCACTGACTCTCCAAGCGGGGAGAGTGTTAGTAAAGCATCTGGAATGGTGAACCCGAGGACCAGGATACGAAAACTGAGATGCATTTTAAATCATTTCCCAATCACATGGTGGACGATACTCTTGGTTTCCCATGCATGTTTTAGCTGGAGGAAGAATCCCTTGAACCTGGAGAGTTGGGACCCATGGAATGGGTACCATGCAGTATGACTTCAAAGGGTCTGCATTTGCTCACCGAAACTCACCAATGCTATCAGCCTGAAGTGTCCAGCCTTATGTCTCAACCAGCTCTGGGTGTAGATGTGTTAAATCCCGGTTGCATCACATGCCCTGAGTGAATTATTTAAGAATTGCTCTCTATTTCACTGTCTTTATGATTTTTTTTTGAAATTTATTTTGATAATGGGATTTATCGGATTTTCACTGCTGCGTTTATGCCGCTGTACACACGCTTGATTCTCTTACGGAGACATATATATCCATGGGTTTTAAGATTCTTCCTAGTCAGCTATATTCCTAGGCGTTGAATATGTGGTGTTGGGTCCATTTCGTTGAGCAAGGAGTAGGTCTTGTCTATTACATATTTGGCTTATGGAAAGTTATCTGTGCTAATTTCAGTCTCTGGTTTTATGAAGCACCCCAACGCACCTTTCCCCATAAGCAAGCACTAGTTGGTTTTCTAAATTTGAGACCCTGTTCTGTTTTGTAATTCAGTTCATGTGTAGTCAAGTTTACATTCCGTGTATTAGTGATATCTTATGATGTTTCTTTTTCTGTGTGACGTAGTTCACGTAGAATCACCGTACCTGCATCCACTCACTATGCCGCTACGGGCCTGATGACACAGATTTCATTGCTGAGTGATATTGCATTGTACGTACGTGCCACAACTTCTTTATCCATATTTTGCTTTCTGGGATATTTACCTGTTACTGTAGACGAGCTTCTTGTGAACACAGCCGTCCCAAATATTGGGGTGGCTGTCTGTTTTTGATTTTAATTTCCGTAAGCTATAGGACCATAAGTGGAAGTGCCATAGACTGTGTTGCTTTGTTTCTTATGTGTTTCAGGAAACACCATACACTTCTCCAGGCTGGCTGCTGGCAATTTACATCCTGCCAATCAGCATAACAAGGCTCCCTGTTCTCCATATCCTGTCCTACCTTTCTGGATTTTACACTTTTTTCAGATGGCCCTCTTGCCCGGGGGGCAGTGAGACTTCATTGTAGTGCAGATTTCCTTTACAGGCTTGCTTGGTTGGCCAAAAAGGGCGTATGCGTTTTTTCCTGAATATATTCAGGAAAAAACGCATACGCCCTTTTTGGCCAAGTGCATCATTGTCGACGTTCTGCCTCTTTTCCTATGCTTTCAGGGCAATTCCAGTCTACCCCCTGCAATCGTTTTCCTGAAATTCTGCCCCGCTTTCAAGTCCCCTTCGCAGGCTTACTTCAATATATTTTTGGAGGATAGCTGTCATTTATAACTCTGCAGGTTTGTGAATTACAGTGCCCCTGAGCTCCTTTCTTCAACTCGCTTTCTTGTGAACTGGGCACAAAACCGCAGGATTGCTTCAGGCCCTAATCTGTTTCGGGCAGGGCATGCTGAGCCTTTGGTAAATTCCTCTTCCTGGTGGGAAATGAGCGTTACATTTGCCCGTGCAGACACCTACAGCTAGTCTCTCATTGGTTCTCCCTATTCCTGTTCATCTTGCACAGAAATTGCAAGCTGTGCCAAACAGGAGGTTAAAGGCACTGACTCTCCAAGCAGGGAGACTGTTAGTAAATCATCTGGAATGGTGAACCCGAGGACCAGGATACGAAAACTGAGATGCATTTTAAATCATTTCCCCATAACACGGTGGACCATACTGTGGGTTTCACATGCATGTTTTAGCTGGAGGAAGAATCCCTTGAACCTGAAGAGTTGGGACCCATGGAATAGGTACCATACAGTATGACTTCAAAGGGTGTGCATTTGCTCACCTAAACTCACCAATGCTATCAGCCTGAAGTGTCCAGCCTTATGTCTCAACCAGCTCTGGGTGTAGATGTGGTCAATCCCGGTTGCATCACATGCCCTGAGTGAATTATTTAAGAATTGCTCTCTATTTCACTGTCTTTGTGTTTTGTTTTCGAAATTTATTTTGATAATGGGATTTATCGGATTTTCACTGCTGCCTTTCGGCCGCTGTACACACCCTTGATTCTCTTACGGAGACATATATATCCATGGGTTTTAAGATTCTTCCTAGTCAGGTATATTCCTAGGCGTTGAATATGTGGTGTTGGGTCCATTTCGTTGAGCAAGGAGTAGGTCTTGTCTATTACATATTGGGCTTATGGAAAGTTATCTGTGCTAATTTCAGTCTCTGGTTTTATGCAGCACCCCAAGGCACCTTTCCCCATAAGCAAGCACTAGTTGGTTTTCTAAATTTGAGACCCTTTTCTATTTTGTAATTCAGTTCATGTGTAGTCAAGTTTACATTCCGTGTATTCGTGATATCTTATGATGTTTCTTTTTCTGTGTGACGTAGTTCACGTAGAATCACCGTACCTGCATCCACTCACTATGCCGCTATGGGCCTGATGACACAGATTTCATTGCTGAGTGATATTGCATTGTACGTACGTGCCACAAGTTCTTTATCCATTTTTTGCTTTCTGGGATATTTACCTGATACTGTAGACGAGCTTCTTGTGAACACAGCCGTCTCAAATATTGGGGTGGCTGTCTGTTTTTGATTTTAATTTCCGTAAGCTATAGGACCATAAGTGGAAGTGCCATAGGCTGTGTTGCTTTGTTTCTTTCGTGTTTCAGGAAACACCATACACTTCTCCAGGGTGGCTGCTGGCAATTTACATCCTGCCAATCAGCATAACAAGGCTCCCTGTTCTCCATATCCTGTCCTACCTTTCTGGATTTTACACTTTTTTCAGATGGCCCTTTTGCCAGGGGGGCAGTGAGACTTCATTGTAGTGCAGATTTCATTTACAGGCTTGCTTGGTTGGCCAAAAAGGGCGTATGCGTTTTTTCCTGAATATATTCAGGAAAAAACGCATACGCCCTTTTTGGCCAAGTGCATCATTGTCGACGTTCTGCCTCTTTTCCTATGCTTTCAGGGCAATTCCAGTCTACCCCCTGCAATCGTTTTCCTGAAATTCTGCCCCGCTTTCAAGTCCCCTTCGCAGGCTTACTTCAATATATTTTTGGAGGAAAGCTGTCATTTATAACTCTGCAGGTTTGTGAATTACAGTGCCCCTGAGCTCCTTTCTTCAACTCGCTTTCTTGTGAGCTGGGCACAAAACCGCAGGATTGCTTCAGGCCCTAATCTGTTTCCAGCAGGGCACACTGAGCCTTTGTTTAATTCCTCTTCCTGGTGGGCAATGAGCGTTACATTTGCCCGTGCAGACACCTACAGCTAGTCTCTCATTGGTTCTCCCTATTCCTGTTCATTTTGCACAGAAATTGCAAGCTGTGCCAAAGAGGAGGTTAAAGGCACTGACTCTCCAAGCGGGGAGAGTGTTAGTAAAGCATCTGGAATGGTGAACCCGAGGACCAGGATACGAAAACTGAGATGCATTTTAAATCATTTCCCAATCACATGGTGGACGATACTCTTGGTTTCCCATGCATGTTTTAGCTGGAGGAAGAATCCCTTGAACCTGGAGAGTTGGGACCCATGGAATGGGTACCATGCAGTATGACTTCAAAGGGTCTGCATTTGCTCACCGAAACTCACCAATGCTATCAGCCTGAAGTGTCCAGCCTTATGTCTCAACCAGCTCTGGGTGTAGATGTGTTAAATCCCGGTTGCATCACATGCCCTGAGTGAATTATTTAAGAATTGCTCTCTATTTCACTGTCTTTATGATTTTTTTTTGAAATTTATTTTGATAATGGGATTTATCGGATTTTCACTGCTGCGTTTATGCCGCTGTACACACGCTTGATTCTCTTACGGAGACATATATATCCATGGGTTTTAAGATTCTTCCTAGTCAGGTATATTCCTAGGCGTTGAATATGTGGTGTTGGGTCCATTTCGTTGAGCAAGGAGTAGGTCTTGTCTATTACATATTTGGCTTATGGAAAGTTATCTGTGCTAATTTCAGTCTCTGGTTTTATGAAGCACCCCAACGCACCTTTCCCCATAAGCAAGCACTAGTTGGTTTTCTAAATTTGAGACCCTGTTCTGTTTTGTAATTCAGTTCATGTGTAGTCAAGTTTACATTCCGTGTATTAGTGATATCTTATGATGTTTCTTTTTCTGTGTGACGTAGTTCACGTAGAATCACCGTACCTGCATCCACTCACTATGCCGCTACGGGCCTGATGACACAGATTTCATTGCTGAGTGATATTGCATTGTACGTACGTGCCACAACTTCTTTATCCATATTTTGCTTTCTGGGATATTTACCTGTTACTGTAGACGAGCTTCTTGTGAACACAGCCGTCCCAAATATTGGGGTGGCTGTCTGTTTTTGATTTTAATTTCCGTAAGCTATAGGACCATAAGTGGAAGTGCCATAGACTGTGTTGCTTTGTTTCTTATGTGTTTCAGGAAACACCATACACTTCTCCAGGCTGGCTGCTGGCAATTTACATCCTGCCAATCAGCATAACAAGGCTCC